>NC_056737.1:656903018-657105518 GCF_019279795.1 Protopterus annectens | reverse complement strand
ATATGTCTTTGGATGTAGTATCCTACATCAAATGTATAAAATATCAATGTCTAAAATGTTGATACCTAAACATCAACAAAACAACAGACTTTGCAAAATAAAAAGCAAAAGTGTATCTGCAGGAGGGCAAACCTCACTGCATCCCTAACTTCCTCTGCTAATTATATATACTAACTCTGGAACTGCACAATCCCTGGGGAAAAGGGATATTTCCCTACTCCAGTATTGTCAAGCAACTGTTTCTGTTGACCAAAGTGCATCAGCCAAATATGATCTTTTGAGCATTTCACTCTAAATTACTATGTGTGTGTGTGTGTGTGTGTGTGTGTGTGTGTGTGTGTGTGTGTGTGTGTGTCTGTCTGTGTGTGTGTGTGCATGTGTGTGTGTAGATAGCTACAGATATATTCTTATGCATAATTCATATACCTTGCTATTTTACTGAAACATAGATTCATCTAGATATTAAGCTTATTTTATCTTTAATGGGATCTGAATAATAATAAAATACACCAAGTCATGTTTTTACTATTGCAAAGAAAATACCCCATGCAGATATGTGTATCCCTTTCTTTTGCCCCTGCCCACGCATTTGCCAGGAATTATCCTCCATCTGTTAAATTATACAATGAATGAGCAAAATTAAGTCTCTTCTTCTACTATACAGTTTGACACAGGAAGATTTATTTTAACAATCTTGAATTATATTTGTGTTTACATAGCATCTGAAGTACTACCTCATAAATAGCACTTCATAACCATTTTCCTTTAAAAAAGTCCTTACAACATGTCTCTAATATGAAAAGAAATGCAATATTACCATACATGTACTTTTAACCCATCAGTTCCATTTGCTACTAAATATGATGGAGCACCACTTAAAATAACTGTTTTTGGATTGTAATTCAACCACTTATATATAACATTTCCTCTTTATGTTGTACTGTACTGCAATATAAACACTTGTAAAACATTTGTGTATGTTTTTGTACTGTAGTGCAAGCTAGACATTTGTATAATATCTGTTGTTATTCATACAGAATTTTTTTTGTGGAACTTTTTCTCCCTGGGCCTACTCCGAAAATGGGTTCCTGACCCAGTTGGACTTTCCCAGTTAACAAATGTCAATAAATAAAATAAAATAAAATAAATAAATATAGATGATAACTTTAACAAATAGCAATTTAACAATGTCAGGATATAAATTTATCTGGGTTCTATAACAGCAGTTGCATTTCGGACAGCTCTGCTGGCAAATAAAAATGGGAAATTTGCTGTCTTGATTGCAATACTACTAAGGAGACGTGGCATGAGCATGCAGAGTCTGACATGCTTTCATAAGGCATCATGGTTACACTTCTCATTCCTTTGGCATTCTTTAACAGTAGCTCAGGGCTAGCTGGCAATGGAGCTAATGCTAGCATCTGGTGAGTGATGCTGAAGTACAAAGCACACTAAAATTATTTGCTATGATTCCCAGCGGCGAGGACAAAGGGCATTCAGGTTTTGAAGACTTGCTTGCCCCTTGCTGGTCATGATTATCTTGCACAATTTATTTCATGATGCCAAGGCTAACATACAAGTCATTTCTTGAAGAGATGTCTCAGGAAGGGATGGTGCTGAGTAGTTTAAATGCTAAATCTAAAATAAAGCTACAAGAGAATTATAACAAGCAATTGACTACTACTTTTTTTTTTTGAAATGCTCGGGTAATCCATCTGAACCCTGACAGGGGTAAAATAAAAAAGTACAATTAAGCAAACATCACTTGATTTATTTTCATTTTTTAACGCAAAAGTCAAACATACCATACGCTGCAAGATGACTGTTAGCTAAACTAATAAACTCATAGCCAGAGGAGCCATGATGATCTTTTTGCTAAGTATACATTTAAATGGGAAGATGTTTCTTACTTATAACCACAAATGTCACATGTCAGCTTAACAAGATATATTCAAAGCACTATTTTCAAACAATATTATGGAGGCTGATTATTTATTGGCAACATTCTAAATAACAGTGTACAGATTCATTTTTTTCTACCTCTAATGGATGATTAATGAAACATATGGACTCTGCAATAGTGTGCCTTAATTTCATGACACATTTCATCAGCTAAAACAGAGTGACCCCTTGCAGTTAATATGTCAAAATAGCTATGTGATTTAAATTCCTTCCTACAGAATGTATTCATCTTTTATTTTAAAGAGTCGTTTGCTGCCTCAGAATTTCTATAGTAATCAGAAATTTAATTACCTTGTAAATAATTCCATTAAAATGTAAATTAACAAGACAACATTTGTAAACGTGTTGCTGATTATATCATTATATTTTCTTCTTTCTAATTACTGGCATCTCTAGGATACTTTTTAGAGCAATAAAATTGCTCCCCATTCCTTGTTACAATCACATTAATATACCAAACATTAAAAATCTCTGAGTGTTTTATGCCTACTAGTGGGGCAATACATTATAAAACTGCAGGAATTGCTGACTTGGTAACAGAAAATAATCACCATAACAGTAAAACACGGCTACAATTGGATAGCTAACATTTGCTTCACAAATAAGTGGTCTCTGGCCAGTAAGCAATTTAATTTAGTAGCAGTTATATTACATCTTATCCTCAACTTAATCAAGAGGGTGATGTCCCTGTGGAAAGAGGTGTTTTCATTAGTCATGTTTATATTTAAAGCAAATGTACCTGATAAGAAAGCCTAAAGCCTTGCAAGTAACTGGTTATATGTGTGAGTATGGAAAGTCTGCAGTGGTACATAGTATCAAAAAATCTCTGTGCTGTGTTTCAGAGATAAGAATGAAAGAGCTCTAAAATATGAACCTTGGGAATAAGTAATTGGAGTCAACGATGCACATAAATCGATATACCCAGGCTAAAATCTTCATGACACATACATATGTCAGTTTCAGTTTTATCAGCTTATGTGAAATCAATATTTACATCATTACTGGAATGTATTTTGTATCATAACATTGTAACTGATGAAAATGATCCATTTGCTGCTTTACAAAACACAAAAGAAACATAAGTACCTGATGAGTTTGTTTCTGCTGATGATACATTTTAGTCTGAGGGATTATTCTATCTATTATGTTTACTTTGAACAACATTAAACCATTTACTTGTACTGATATCACATGACAATATACATTTTTGCACAAAGATGCCACTCCCAGTGGTTGACAAGTCAATATCAAGTGAATACATTGTTTGACAGGCAATGGACCCCCTCCTTAAAAATGGACACCTCTAATTATGTTATCACTAGGACACTGCTATTTATTCATTTTTACTCAAATGCATATAACTGCGCAAGTACAATAAAAGAACTCCTTCTAAAGAGAGAAATAATTTAAAAAGTGCACATCTGAATCAGTGTTCATAGGTTCATAGGTTCATACTAGGCTATCTGCCCTAGGGCATTTATAAGCCTAGCCAGAGTGTGTTTGGCTTTCGCCACCCATTTTAAATTAATTTTGCTATGCCCTTTTTCGAGGTTAGTATACTGTGCCTCTGTCTAACAGTGACACAGAAGTGATACCTGGGGTAAACCTATGATCTCCCATCCACTCATCAAGATTCCTCTTGAAGAGAGTCAATGAGGGACTCTGCCTAACCTGGACTGGGATTTTATTCCAGAGTGAAGGGAGCCTCTGGGTTATGAATCTGTCCCTTCAGCATGTCCTATTTATTTCAGTGCTGAGGTTCAAGTCTATCGAGCGCATAGCTCGATGGGATTTGGATTTCCTGAGGTGCAGCATGTCCATTAATGCCGGGCTGGACATGGCTTTATACATCAGGCACAGATCGCCTCTGAGCAGGCAGTATGCCACTGAGTAGAGCTGGAGTTTCTTTAACCGGGCAGCATATGGCATCTGTTTGAGCCCTTTGATCCTCTTGGTGAGGTACTTTTGGGATCTTTCCAGTTGCTGCAGGTGTCTGGTAAGGTACATCCCAAAAGGGGCATTGTACTCAATTATGGGCCTGATTAGGGATGAGTAAACAGGCACGATGACCTCCCCTGATCTAGATGTGAATCCCTTCATGATTAGGTGGGCTATATAAAATGTTTTTCTAACCACTTTGGCTACGTGGTTGTCAAATGGGAGATTGCTATCAACTTGGGTCCCCAGGTCCCTAATTACCTCTTCTGTACTTAATGGATTACCACCTATGTGGTAATTTGTGGGCACTTTGTTTTTGCCAAAGGGGATGACTATACACTTTTTGGCATTTAGCTTGAGGCCATGGCTCTGGCACCAGTTGTCTGTTTCTATGAGGCCCTTTTGGAGGATGCTTGTGTCGGCTGGTGCCCAGTTTGCAGTCATCTGCGAACTTGGTCAGCCACAGTCCTTTCGTGTTGGCCTGTACCTCCGAGAAATATATACCGAACAAGAGAGGTCCCAGGACTGAGCCTTGTGGGATGCCACTTGTAACTGGTTTGGAGTCTGACATGGCTCCAGCAATTCTAACCATGTGGGTTCTGTCCTTGAGCCAGTTTGCAACCCATCTAGTGACATAGGGGTTTATATTTAAGCTGGTGAGCTTATCTATAATGCCCGAGTGGAGTATTGTATCGAAGGCTTTTGCGAGTTCCAGGTAGGCTGTGTGGACCACCTTCCCCTCGTCAATGGCCTTGGTGACTGTTTCAAAGAAATCAACCAGGTTTAAGAGGCAGGATCTGCCCTTACCAAAGCTGAACTGGGTAGGATCCAGTGTCTGTAGGTCCCCAATATCTTTATTTATGAGGTCCATGATGATCCTTTCCATAGCTTTGCAGACCAAGCTAGTCAGGCTTATGGGGCGATAGTCTCCAGGATCTGTTGAGGCACCACCTTTGTGGAGAGGGACCACTGTTGCTGCACACCACTCTTTTGGTACATATCCTGTAGTAAGGCTGAGATTGAACAGTAGTTTTATGTTTGGGTGTAGCTCTTCTTGGAGTTCATGTAGGATGCAGCCCGGGACACCGTCTGGTCCCATTGATGCTGTGTTTTTTTCTTTGGAGAGGGCGGCTCTTACCTAAGCATCTGAGATGTCAGGGGGGCAGTGCTCTGCTGGGATAGATATTTGCCCTTTTGGTGGGGAGGGGGGGGGGAGTTTGCACTGAACCTGTCAGCTAGGATGTTGGCAATGTCTGTGGGTTAGATGTATTTTTTGTCATTTTGGAGTAATTCTGAGCATATCTGGGAATTCCCACCCAGGTTCCTAACATAACTAAAGAAAGCCTTGTGATTATCCTTAGTGCCCTGTGCAATTTTTCTCTCGAAGCTGGCCTTAGACGATTTTATGAGTGCCCGTAGTTTTTTGCTAATACTGATCAGAGATGCCTTCCCTTTTTGGGATTTTGCTCTATCATGTAGTAGCTTCCTCCTTCTATTGTATAGTTTGTTTATGGTTGGGGTCCACCAGACAGGATGTCTGCCTTTGGAGGATTGGGTTTTGGTTTTATTTGGGATTGCATGATCCATGCATTCCTGAAGGTGTTCATAGAATGCGTTTATAAAGGATTCTGCAGTCTGGGCCGTATTTTCCACAGGCTCGGGGGCTTTGAAGGATTCCACCTCGGTTTTGAGGAGTGTGAAATTTGCTTTAGAGAAGTTTTTCACTGTGGTTTTCTGGGCAGGGGGTGGGGTCAGGATGTGAATATCCAGTGAGATTAGTTTATGGTCTGATCTTACCAGTGAGGGATACACTTCTGGTCTGGAGCATAGAGTCCCCATGTTGGTGATGATCAGGTCCAGTATGTTTTCCCCTCATGTGGGAGTGGTAACAAGTTGTTCCATAGCATTTGAGTTTATAAATCCTAGGAACCTTAGGGCTAGGATGTTGGAGCTAGAGTAATGCTCCCAGTCTATGTTTGGGAAGTTGAAGTTGCCCAATATAATGGTGTTTGGAGAGACCTTCATATTTTCCAGTGTTCTCAGGAAGGCCGAGTGGGGTTCCTGGGTTTGGGAGGGTGGTCTGTAGCAGGCTATAAACTGGAAGGCAGTTTTACCCACTGTTAGTTGCACATGGATAGTCTCTGATGCTTCGTGCTGTGCCACCAACCTGGAGGTGAGGGTATCTTTGACTAATATTGATACTCCCCCTCCTTTTGTGGTTCGGTCCAAGTTTTGGTGGGCGAAAAGCATGGTATGAGGTATAACCTGGTAGTGCTGGGGTGCTCTCAGGAGCCTTGAACCAGGTTTCTGTTACTGCACAGATATTGATGTTCTCCATACTAAGGAGAGTTTCGAGTGCATGCATCTTGAGGTTTAGACTTCTGGCGTTGAGTAGCATTACTCTTAGTTTCTTATCCCTTGTGATACCTATGGAGGTGGGTTTGTCTTTTTAGCCTTGCCTAAAAAAGGCACTATGGGGGAAGCAAGAGCCTTTGCCAATATCCGAAAGCCCAGGGGTGACAGGTGCAAGCCGTCCCTAGCGAAGCATCGTGGCTTGTCGAGCATGTCATCCCAGGCTGATAGGCACTAGATCCCCTTTGAATGACACCAATACTTAAGCCAGTTGTTGAAATTGATCATCTTGTCTTCATATTGTGGCATCATTCTTGGTGAGGGTAAGATGCTACTCAAGGTCAGGGTCATACCGGCCTGGGCTACATGCTCAGAGAGCTCCTCTATGTCTCTTTTCATGTAGTCCAGGGAGGTACATCTCAGGTCATTCACACCAGCATGAACAATGACCGAGTCATATTTGTACTTGCCTTGGAGTGACCTGAGTGCTTGTGTTATGTGGCGGATCCTAGCACCTGACAGGCAGCTCACCGTGACCTTCTTCTTGTTCAGCCTGGTGAATGGGATGTCAGTGTGCCTGTGACGATAGAGTCACCTATTACAAGTCTATCAGGTGTGTTGTTTAGCCTTAAGGGCTGTGACTGTTCTGCACACTGGCTTTGTGAGCTATGTGTTGCACTTGTTTTGTTTTGGGATAGCGGTTGCTTGGCTGTCTGCTTTGGAGGTCTTTGCTGCTTAGGCAGATTTTTATTTAGAGCCTCCGAGTATGTTTTTGTGTGTTTATGTGTTTGGTTTGCTGTCGTGGTAGGTCTATGTGAGACTGGAATTGTAGTCAGTGTGGTTTCCTTCTCCTCCTGACTGGTTACGCCAGTACTGAGTTGAGAGAGCTTAGCCTCCATTTTGGCTATATGGTTGCATCTCTCAGATGTGTTGGAATTTGTTGGAAGGAGGAGAGGGTTGTCTGTGTACATGAGGCAGTTGTAACATTGCCTCAAGATTCCCAGATTCACCAGCTGGACCGGAGAGGAGATTGACAACTGACTTTTGGACATGCTAGAATAGTATTGGCAATTCCTTTATAATTGAAAAAAAGGGCCAATGGGGAACAAGGTACTCAAGGGGAGTTTGTGAGGGTGTAGTGCTTTTAAGTTTTTAGTGCTGACTTATATAATTGCTTTAGTGAGCAAGTGCCAGGTAACTTAAATGCAATGTGTTACATGTAACTTAAATGCAAAAACGACAAAAAAAGTGTGACAAAGGTGTGAAGTACAAACCATTAAAACACACACACACACACACACACACACACACACACACACACACACACACACACACACACACACACACACACACACACACACACACACATCTGCCAATCTTCAAAAAATTCACAAACTAAAAAGTAATGTAGATTTCTGTGCCAGGTTTGAAATAGGCTCTATTAAATGGAAAAAAATAAGGTAACCTCTGAAGGCAGATTCTGCTTCCAATGCTGGAATCTGGGATGATTAACTCTTCCAGAGGATGGCAGAAATATATGTAAAAAAGCCCTGGTTATTCTTTTAAGCCATGACTCTGGAGTAGTTAACAACCCTACTCCATATGACTTAAGTTACCTAACAGGGACATAGGGATGCAACTTCACATCCAAATAGGATCCAGACCATGCAGACCATAAAATACAAGTTTAAGCATTTCTAAAGATGCAGTGTGAAGCGTGTAAAGCCAAAGATAGCCAGCATAAGTAAGTGTGGACATGAATAATGTGACAACTGATTGGCAAATGATAAATCAATCAGTTAGTTGAATTCTGAATCTGATGCAGGAGTGATAAATCACTATCCCTAAGCTCAAGATAAAAAATGTTGCAGTTGTCTAAGCAGGACACTACCAAACTTGAGAAAAAAATAAAAAAAAATAATTTAATCTTAAAAAAAGATGCTTAACAGTTTCAGCAGTGAAATGTTCTGTGGACAAATAGTGAACTGAACCAGTAAAGACTCAGTCATAGTTGTGGTGATTTTATATCAATTATCACATGTCCAGTCAACAGTCCCCTGAGGTAGTAAAATTTGGCACTGCACTGGAGAGAAGGTAAAATAAAACTGCATCAGCAGCATATGACTGATAATAAGTCCCCCCTCTCTTATAAAGATCTCCCTTAGGGACCCCACATATACAGAGAATAAAAAACAAGCCAAAATCAACCCCATGGTGCATCACACTCCAAAGCATAGGTACTTGAGGAATTAACAGAGGGCACAATGTGCTCACAGCAGCAGAAAGATAAAAATGAATCCAATCCAAACCAGCACCAGTAATATCACTGTAATTACTCAACTGCTTGATTGGGGTCCACGGATCCCCCAAATACCTCTCAGCCTCTTAGCACAAGAAATCTGGACAAAGCAAAAAATAATGGGGGAGGGGCAATTGCTAAAAATAGGAACAGTTTTGAAATATTGCTCTCATAAACTTAGAAAGTTGATAGGAAAACAATTTTTGCATTAGCACCTATTTTTCGAAGGGTATGAAGACTGAAATTCAAATTTCTGTCATTATTTAGTGACTTTAGTTCTCTATGACTTGCCAGCAAACCACACATTTTATGAGGAAAAGATTAAAAATATGAAGTGAAAATCATCTCTACGGACAGAACTTTTCTTTCAGGAAGATGGGTAACCATGAATGCAACTATGCAGTTTTACATGCTTCGTGTATGCTAAATTCACATAATTTAATTGTCAATCATGAGCAGTTGAGTATGTAGTTTGGTATGCATCTGGAATAAAAAAACTTGGTAATTCTAAATATTGTTGCAAAGTAGAATGAGATTTTCAGTTATATATTTCATTATTCAGGCACATAGTCAAATTGCAACCATGCTATAAGCAACTGTTAATTAGTCAGCTGTGAGACAAGAGTCAATATTTGAATATGACAAAGACACAAATTAAACTGTATGAAGTATTGCTTATACTACATTAAGCAGTGGAATCATAAGTGAAATGCATATTAAAATGTGCTTAATTGACTTTATTGTCTACATGAAGTTTTGATTTCAGCTACTGCTAAATGAGTCTACTAATAATGCTGTTTAAACATCATACGTTTAGAAGAATGTATTAATTGCTGTTTCTTAATGTATTAAAGAGAAATATCTAGCTATCTGGATGTTCTTCTACATGCCCTGCTAATGATCACATCCCCTTGACATAAGTTAGAAGGTATCCTTTAAATACTGTATCTGAGCCAAACTTATGTCTTTCAGGAGCAACAGGTATTATATTCCTTTTATACTACTACATGAATACTTCATTACAATTAGTTTTCCCTGAAAGTATAACTTTGCTATCACCATTACCTTCCAGAATATAATCTGGATGTGCATTTGACCCCATCACTTTTCCTCTGACCATTCCCCATGAGCTGATACCTTCAGGCCCTTCTTCCTTTCTGGTACGGAAGACTGAGATCCTGTCTCACTAATGGTTAAGCTTCATCTTGCTGTCGAGTCCTTTGAATGGTCCTTGCCTATCACTCCATATCCAATCAATACATTTTCATTGGTTGTCTGTTTCCACATTCAATTGACTTACTGAAAGGACCCAAGCTCTGCAAGCCCATGCATTCATTACTCCCAAACCCTGATAACTTGCAGACTTCTTATTTATGTCCAAATATGGAATTTTAAGTTAAGGTTAAGAAAACACTATTTTCATTATATCTTAGCAGGCTGTATGACGAGCTCTGCAGAGCTTGCCAAGATTAAGAACATAATGCTGAATCCATAGCTGTGGATGTGTTAGAAATGAAAAAAAAATGTAATTTTGCTGAAATGTGCCCTATTGGAGCAAAATAATCCAGGCTCCTTATTCATCATTTCCTTGGGACAAAGCATTGTCCCTCTCAATGTTAATGTGTTAACCCGGGTTATTAAATTATTGTATTGATAGCACTCTAGATTTTTTTCTCTTGTGGATCTGCTGACTGCCCTCTTTCCATATATGTTTGAGGCAATAAATGACAATGCAACATTCCTGCTCAGACTGGAGTCCTATTATTGTTATTCTGGTATTTTTTTTTTTCAAGTTGTATAGCCATTATATCAGGCTGTAGAATTTTTTTTAATATCCTGCCATGAAACTCTCACTCTCTTGGGATCCATTCCCAGGGATAACTCTTATCTTATCTTACAGTTCGGCTTCGTGAAGGGCAGATCATGCCTCCTGAACCTGGTGGATTTCTTTGAGACAGTTACTCAGGCTATAGATAAGGGAAAGGAGGTACACGCGGCTTACCTTGACCTTGCTAAAGCATTTGACACCATTCCCCATTCAGGTATTATTGATAAGCTCACCAGCCTGGACATAAACCCTTACGTCGCAAGATGGATCGCAAACTGGCTCTCAGACAGATCCCATAAAGTAAGAGAAGCAGGATCTATGTCCGAATCCAGACCAGTAACGAGTGGTGTGCCTCAGGGCTCTGTCCTGGGGCCCCTCCTGTTTGGCATATACTTCTCAGAAGTACAGGCAATCATGGAAGGGCTGTGGCTGACTAAGTTTGCGGACAACTGCAAACTGGGTGCTATAATAGAGTCTCTGGCCAACATGGAGATCCTCCAGAAGGGCCTAAATGAGACTGATGCATGGTGTCAAAGCCATGGTCTCAAGCTAAATGCAAACAAATGTCTAGTAATCCCCTTTGGAAAAAACAGAGTACCCGCAAACTACAACATAGGAGGTAATCCCCTGAAATCTGAAGAAGAAATAAGGGATCTAGGGACCCAAGTAGATAGCCAGCTTTCCTTTGATAACCATGTTGCCAAAGTGGTTAGAAAATCCTTCTATGTGACCCATCTGATCATGAAAGGGTTTGCATCAAGATCTAAGGATGTAATGGTGCCCCTCTACTCTTCCCTCATCAGGCCCATTATTGAGTACAATGCACCAATTGGAATGTACCTGGCTAGACATCTCCAGCAGCTGGAGAGACCACAGAGGTACCTAACCAAGAGAATTACTGGCCTCAAACAGTTGCCTCATGCATCACGACTGAAAAGGCTAAGACTGTTCTCTGTTGCATACCACTTTCTCAGAGGTGATCTCTGTCTAATGTACAGAGCCATGTCCAACCCAGAATTGTTGAACATGCTCCATCTTAGCAAAACCAAATCTACTCAAGCTACACGCTCTAGGGATATAAACCCCAAAACAACAATGAATAGAACATGCTGGAGGGATAGATTCCCTTCGCAGAGACTTCCCTTACTATGGAACATGGTCCCGATCTACATAAGACAGAGCCCCTCACTATCACTCTTCAAGAGGAACCTTGATGAGTGGATGGATAACAGAAAGTTCACACCGGGGATCACACCAACAGCACTACTAGATAGGGGCCAAGGGTACTAGCTGCTAGTACAAGGATCTAGGAAACTACTAAAGGGGCAGTGACTACTGCACAACATGGCTGAGCTAATATAAGCCTTCGGGCAGATAGCCCAGTACCAACCTATGAACCTATGGCTTTATCGTAGCTCTTGGCACACTTTACCATGTGCGAGTCAAATAGGTGAATGGGTGTACAAGGAAAAACACTGACCATTGACCTGCTGAGACAAAAATTAAAGCTAGCTATCAGTAACTGTTTGAATGACAGCATGTTAATATAAGCTGATGTTAAAAACTTAATTCACCTTTGTCGTTTCCATTTTTTTGTAAACTTGTAATGAAGGAACTTGTAACAGCTGAAAGACTACCAGCCATGGTCTCTTATTAGGTGATCTGCTGCACCTAGAACATACAGGTTACCCACTTATTTACTTATTTTCTATCTATTACCTGGGTAGAATGGCTGGTCTGAAGACCCTTTTCAACAACAACCCAGGCCCAAATGGGTAAAAACACACAATTTTACATTTTAAAATGTATACATGCACAGTTAAGCAATATGGTTATATACAATTAAACACAGTGAAATAATGTTTTGCATGTGTTTATGTTCAGAGAAAGGTCATTGAAGAAAAAAATAGCAAATATGCTGTAAAAATAGATAACCATATTTCCGTGTTAACTACAAAACCCATTTCCTTTAGATCTTGAGATATTCCCTCAGATTCTTGATGCCCTGCACGGCATGCGTGATTAGTGCAGGAGCCCTAGCAGGCAATATGTCTGCCGTGCAATCCAGGAACAGCCTGCAGGGGTGTGCACAAGAGCTCCTGCACTAATCATGTACAGACTAAGCCCTGGTATGCAAATCACCTCATTTGCAGGAGAAATTCATGCAAATGAGGTGATTTTTCAATCCAGGAAGCTTGCAATAGTCCGTGCAAGACAAGTGTTAGTAACCGAGTACATATCTGCAAAATCTGAAACGGAGCTATGACAGCTCCAAATAAAGGCTGCATATCATTGAGGAAGCATGCCAATGGCCAAGTATAAGGCCTTTGGCACTGCAAACAATAAAAAAAAAAAAAAACTTTTTTTTTTTCTGCCAATCTTGGCTGTTTAAACATAGAGCAGAGGAGAGCAAATGGGATCGGGGAGAAAATAATAAAATAAAACAAAAATAAGCATTGTTACTAAAATCAGTATTCTTCCATGCAAGTCAATGGCAGACATAAGATAACCTGGCCAGTGAGTAATGGTTGCCAAGAGGGGAGGCTCAGTGTGAGACATGTAACTATGCATTAACAGGCGATCCTATGCAAATGAGGGGAAGGATAGTGAATCCCAGTTTTCCCCAGCATGTGAGGCAGGTCCCAACAGTGTAAGAGTATGAATAGCTGGGTGTAAGACTAAGATATAGGTGACATCATGGGGGGGGGGGTATCAGGCATACTGTAAGCAGACTGGAGCCCTGTGGATCGGGATTGCTCCTAGCTTAGCATAGCTAAGCTAGGGGGGGGTGTATAAACCTGCCTAGCACTCTTTACAAAGCCTAAGCGGGTGTGCGCGCCATGCACCAGGTTTTAAAGAAAAAAAAAGTAAACCAGGAAATAGCTGCTCTGTACACATTTGTGCACTCTGTTTGTGCAGCGTGCCCCTGGCCTTAAACAGGAAGGCAATGGGAAGGGAAAACAGCAGTAGGAAGGTAATAAAGGAGAAGTAGCTTAGCTGGCAGGTGAAATGTATCAAAATCAGCCAATTACACAGGCAGCAGAACAGCCCAGCCCAGAACACTACTATAAACTAAGCAAACACCTTCCCCTCTGTTTTTTCGCACACTCTACACCACCGGTGTATACAAGCGGGGAAATTTTAACAAACAAACCTACAAAATGAGAAGTTCTGCAGCAGGCAGCATATAACAACATGTGCAAGAGGTGGAGGGTGGTGAGTATGCGAATGCTGCCGAACAACCCACAGTGAGGAGACGGAGAAGAGTGTACAGACCCAGGGTAACCTACCAGAGGCTACATGAGCTGGAGATAGTGGAGCACTATAGGAGGACAGAGACCACCTACAGTAAATTGTTGAGCTGTGCTGGCCACACCTGGCACACCAAACTGACCGAGGGGAACCCATCCCAGTGGATACCAAGGTATGTGTAAGTCTAGGTATACTAGCCACAGGTACCTCCCAAAGCACAACTGGGGATATCATGAGGATCTCACAGGCATCAGCATCCAGAGTATTCCACCAGTTCCTGGATGCCATATCAGAACATGCCAGTGAGCACATATATTTCCTCAACACATGTGTGGTGTTGACCAGCAATATGTGTCTCTTCCACCAAATAGCAGAATACCTTGGCATAGTGGGTGCTATAGACTGCATGCACATATGCATCAAAGCACCACCTGGTGAGCAGGGTAGGGCCTACATCAACCGCAGGGGGATCCCCTCCATCAACTGCCAGGTCATACGTGATGCCCAGGGCATTATAATGAATGTGTGTGCTGGCTGTCCTGGTAGCTATGACGATTCACACATATGGCATCTGACGCAGCTGTACCAGAGATTTTCCAATGTGGACATCCCCTACGGTTACCTAGTGGGGGATGCTGGGTACACACTGGAGCCATGGTTGATGACACCCATCATAAATGCACACACACCTGAAAAACAACGCCATAATGAGACACGCGCACAGGCCAGACATATAAAAGAGCATGTGTTATGGATGCTCAGGTCATGGTTCCAGTGTCTGGACACATCCGGTGGAGCCTTGCAGTATTCACCAGCTACATGTACCCAAATTGTTATGGTATGTGCTATGCTACACAATATGATCCTGCGGAAACAGCTGCAGCAGAAACAGCATGGGGCAGGGCCACACAGCACCCCACCAATGCCAAGGCCTGCACAGGTACAGAGACACTCAGAGGAGGAACAACCTGAGCTTGCCCCAGTAGGCAGAAGGAGGTGTGCCCAGTATGCCCTGGCCTTGGCAAAGAGGCAATGCATAGCACATGCAGTGACACAGTAGGGACCCAGGGAATGACACCTCATTCTCTGACTCACGCATACAGTAAAAGGGATGCCAAACATGACACTACCTGTGCTCAACCATGTACAGGGAGTGTACTATGTGCATTTGACATAGGCAGCCCTCCAGTGCCATCCACAAGTCTGGCAAACCCTCAAGGTAAGTCAATCAACCTACCAACTGCAAAATGGAGTAGAATGTGTTGTTACCTGTAGCTATAGTATGGATGTGATCATGCAAGGGAACTGGGGGGCTGAATGTTATGACAGCAGACAGTAGACACCCATAGTGGCACCAAGACATCTGTAACACATACAGGAGTCACCATAGTAGCCAGTACTACACAGGGTGACAAAACCCATTGCAGGAAATGGGCTGAGCAACATGTGTGTCCATAAGACCCACACATGCCAGTCAGGATGGATCACATACCCAACAACAATCTCAGCCAGCAGGACAGGTGTAGATAAACCCAAAGAGAGCTTGTGCCATGGCTCCAGAATTATGGCTATGGTTAACCTCCCCCCAAGGCCTACACAGACAGACCACAGCAGGGCAGTCAGTAGGATGTTAGTTCTGAAGGGTTGGAAGTTAGACAATAATATGTAGGGCAACCAAAGCTATGATCTGTAGTACACTGGTATGCCTCTAGTCAGCAGGATAGTTAGCAATACAGAATGAAATGGAGTACCTGACATACCAGTGCAGTCATAGCAAATGTGTACAAGTGTCAACTGTGCCCCCCACATCCTACATAGTAATGTAATAACAGGCAGGTGTGCCCCTCAACCCTGTGTAGAAATGTAGAAATAGTCAGGTGTGCCCCCCCATCCTACAGACTAATGTAATAACAGTCAGGTGTGCCCCCCCCACTATGCAGAAATGTAGTAACAGTCAAAGCCAAATGATCGATGGATACCCTGCAGAGACAGCATGCTACGTGTTAGTGTACAACACAAAGGTCACCACTGCAGCACAAACTACCTGGATACGATCCACGCATTCAATACAGACAGCCATATTGGGCATGCTCACACACTTAAACACATGAAGGCCATGACTGCAAACATCAGTGGACCAGAAATATCTGGCAGTTGCAGTTGTTAGTGCGTCCACTCATCAGTATGTACCACTCATGCCTTGGGCACACAGTGGATAGGAATACAGACATATATGTCAGGACAACACACTATAATAAGCCAAACATAAATGTACATAGATGTGCGGAAGAGGGAGACTGTGACAAGGAGCCATCCAGGCCTGTCCCACCCAGCACACAGCCAGAGGGCCCCAAACACATGAGGTGCAGATGTCACTCACAGCAGATACTAGCCACCAATATCTGTCAACATTACAGACTATGTGGCATACATGCCAGCTGTGCAACATGACTGTACAAGAAAGTAGTCATCCAGCAGCTGTATACACGTACCTGTGACATATGACCCATGTGTGCCTGCATGTGGCGTGTCAACCCCTAGATGAATGGGTTATGGCCCATGCACACACCACCCTCCCCATAGCCCAACTATGACAAGCCTGCTGAGGTCATCCAATGTGAAATACACCTTTGTGAGAGTAGTAGCCCACTAATCTCTGTAGTGCATCCTGTAACTGCGTACTGATGTAGTATGATAAAGTACTTAGATAGGAGTTCTAACGCCACACTTCACAACTGTGAGTGTGTGTGTTTGTGTGCATGTCTGTCTGTCTCTGACTGGGTAGAGAGCAATGCTTTTTAGGGCATGCACACTCCTTACAATTCATATAGTCAACTTTGTTAAGGCTGCTAATGTCACCAACCTAGAAATACACCTCTGGGAAGGTTGGAGCCCAGTAATCTCTGTAGTGAGTCCTGTAACTGTATACTGCTGTAGTGTGATAAAGTACCTATTTAGGAGTTCTAACCCCAGACTGGGCAACTGTGAGTGTGTGTATTTGTATGCTTGTCTGACTGTGTCGAGAACAATGTTTTTTAGGGTACTCACACACCTTACAATTCATATACTCAACTTTGGCAAGGCTGCTGATGTCATCTAATGTGATATACACCTTTGGGGAAGAAGTACTTCAGTAATCTCCATTGCGTGCTCTATAACTGCATAGTGTTGTAGTGTAATAAACTAGTTAGGTAGAAGTTTTATCCCCAGACATTGTAAGTGTGAATGTTTGTGTGTGTTCCTTTGTCAGAGTATGGAGCAATGTTTTTGAGGCCATTCATAGGCACTACAGCCTCCGTTGCCCTACTTTGGCATGTCTGCTAACATCAACTGTGAAAAAAACATTGGGGTAAAAATATCGCAGTAAACTCCGTGGCATGTGCTATAACAGTGTAATGCTGTAGTGTAATAAAGTAGTTAGATAGGTGCTCTAACCCCAGATATGGAAATTGTGTGTGTGTCCATCTCTGACTGTGTAGAGAGCAATGATTTTTTAGAGTACTCACACTCCTTACAATTCATATACTCAACTTTGCCACGGCTGCTGATGTCACCAACCTAGAAATACACCCCTGGGAATGTTATAGCCCAGTAACCCCTGTAGCACATCTGGCAACTCTGTACTGCTGGAGTGTGGCAGTTCTGGATATTTTGTATGTGTTCCAATGTCTGTGTATGGAGCAATGCAGTATAGGCTAGCCACACGCAGTACATTTGAAAATGCCCTACTTTGCTAATCCTGCTGATGTCATCCATTGTGAAATACACCTTTGGGGAAGGAATTTGCTTGTATTCCCCGTGGTGCATCCTATAACAGCTACATGCTGTACTGTGATATAGACCTTAATCAGGGGTTCTATTCCCATCCATGTCAGTTGCGGATGTTTTGTGTGTGTCTCACTGTCTGTGTAGGGAGCAATGCATTTTAGGTTACTCACTTGCAGTACATTTGAAATGCCCTAATTTGGTAAGCTTGCTGATGTCATCCATTGTTAAATATATGTTTGGGGAAGGAATGCTCCAGTAATGTCCGTGGCACGTACTATAACTGTGTAGTGTAATAAACTAGTTAGGTAGAGGTTCTACTTCACGATATGACAGGTGTGTTTGCATGTGTGTGTATAACTCATATCCTATATAGAGGTGGTTGTGAGTGTGTGACACCTGTGGCCAATGTGGAGTGGGTTTTGCATATTTCTTATATGTTGACCCTACTATATATCACAATGTCAACCGTACTGGGATAATAGATGTAAAATAGCTGAGAAGCTGGGGTGCAAAGCCATACCCATACATGTGACATCAAGGCCAGGCAATGACAGTAAGCAACCCCAGTACTACCCAGATCACACTCTCTACCCATGTGTCATACACATATGCCTAGGCAACAGCCAATATGTGGGTAGCACACTGCATATTGGCCACCGATAGTGACTATGGAGTGATAGCAGTGGGCTACAGATGGCATGTCACCTTGCCCATTTGTCCAATATGCACGTTCATACAGACAGTGCACCTCCCCCGTGTTCCCCAATGGACACCTGCACCACCTGTGATGCCTTTACATGTGACCCACGATGGACATACTATGCCTGCCAACATGCCCTGTATGGACAGATGCCACTGACACCAGGGAATGCTGTTAGCATGCTCTTAATGTAGGTACAGGGTAAACCTGCTGCCCATTACCAGTTCCTGCCACAGGTGGGCAAGACTGGCACATCTGATGATAATCCGTGTTCACAACATGGGCCAGACACCCCATTTACAGTTTCACATGTCACTGTACATGCATGTGGGAGATGTGCACATCCTAGACACCATCCATGTCATGAACTAAGGAATACATGCATGGCAGCCGATGCACAGCATTGGCCACACAAAATAGTCACCCAGGTGACTGGATGGGGGATACAATACCCACCTGTGTGGGCAAATGCAGAAACTACAGCCCTGAGCCACAATGCAAACCATTGTCATGTGGCCTGATGCCAAGATATACCCATCACCTACCCTTGTATAGCCTGCTGGCACAGTTGACCACCACACACCCATGCAGACATGCACCCATGCATGTCAGTACTGGCACCCAGTGTGTTTGTGTGTGTGTTGTATGGTGCATATGGCCACATCCACACTCACTACAACCCCCATGGGCATACTGAAGCATGCTGTCCAATGTCTGACACCTCCTCATACTCTTTGCCCTTACGACCTCAGTATGATCTGTGTGGTGCATGTGATTGATACCTGCACAGTGATGTGTTGTGGCAATCCCACTACTGATGGGTTGTACTCCTGGCCCGGCTAAGTGTGTCAATGTGTGTGCGCCCCTGTGAGACTGTGGCTGTGTTAACGCTGACACCTGTTCATGCAGACAGGCACGTGTACATCACCTACCTTATATGTACTGTATCCCTGTTGCAGATGTCACTCATCATCACATATATGTCCTGAATGCTCCACAGCAAGTAATCCATGTGGCACATCCAATAACTGCATCTAACTGTAATAGCATTACATAGTTGTCAGGGATTTGATACCCTGTGCGGGTAGGTGTGTGATACAAACATGCTACAGTTTTACTCTCCCACCCCTTCCTGACAGATATTTGCCTTTATTTGCCTCCCCCACCCCCTCTCTGGTGGATGTGGAGACCCACCACCCCCTCTCTGGTGGACGTGGAGACCCACACCTGCTATGCTTAGGCAGCAGCATGTGTATTTTAAGTGATGCTGATGATCAGCTGATGGCCTCTGCACGAATTGCAGCGATCCTCTAGCTGACTGCATGTGGGACAGCTGTAGTAACATTCCCATAGCCAGTTGCTTGGAAACACACTCAAATATCTAGGAACATCATGGTGGTGTTGGCCCTTTTCATTCACTGTGAGCAGGAACTAGATCTGTTGTTTGGCAAACAGCATCTCAGATGGATTGAGGATTTACCTTTAACAACATACACTGTGGAAAGAGGGCAACAAACAGGAGGAGGATGTGCCTGACATGACTACAGACCGTAAGTGCTGCTATACTCCATTTGGAGTAATGTTGGTTTAACAGTGTTTGGATATGGCTGTCGTACATGTTGCAATACCTGCCATGTCATTTCCATGTTTATGAGGAATCCCCATCTGCAGGGTCATCTGCAGACTGGCCAGTGTTGTGCCTTTGGTTTCATGTGTTAGCCACAGAGAATCTATCTGCAGAATGCAGAAGGTAGTGTGAGGATTGCAGTCTGTAAATGGGGAAGACCTTGACAGTTACTGACTTCATATCCCTCATAGGACATATGTTGCAACAAACCCTGTTACAATAGTAAATGTATGAGGGTATCACAGCAACATGTCAATATTGGCCCTGTGTATGTGCTTCCAGCCCCACCTCTGTCAACCATATTTTCATAGTTTCATAGTTTAGTACTAGGCTATCTGCCCTGGGGCATTTGTAAGGCTAGCCATAGTGATGTGGCTTTTGCCACCCCATGAAATGGTACAAAAATGTGCAGAATAAATTTATAATACTGTGCCTCTGTCTAGTAGTGACACAAGGAAGGTCCCCTTATATAATAGAATTAGTTTACTGTGCCCCTGTCTAGCAGTGACACAGATGTGACCCCTGGGGTAAACTTACGATCTCCCATCCACTCATCAAGATTTCTCTTGAAGAGAGTCAGTGAAGGGCTCTGCCTAACATGAACTGGGATCTTGTTCCAAAGCATGGGAAGCCTCTGGGTTATGAATCTATCCCTCCAGCATGTCCTATTCATACTTGTGCCGAGGTTTAAGTCTTTAGCTCTCATGGTCCTGATAGGTTTGGATTTTTTGAGATGGAGCATGTCCATCAGATCCTGATTGGACATGGCCTTGTACGTCAGGCAGAGATCACCTCTGAGCAGGTGGTATGCTACTGAATAGAACTGAAGATTCTTTAGTCTGGCAGAATAAGACCTATGTTGGAGACCCTTGATCCTCTTGGTGAGGTACTTGTGTGGTCTCTCCAGCTGTTGCAAATGCCGGGTGAGGTACATACCAAATGGGGCATTGTACTCAATCATGGGTCTGATGAGGGAGGAATATAGGGGTACAATGACATCCTTGGATCTGGATGTGAATCCCTTCATGATGAGGTGTGCAAGGTAGAATGTTTTTCTAACCATTTTGGCAACATGGGTGTCAAATGAGAGGTCACTGTAGACTTGGGTCCCTAGGTCTCTGATTACTTTTTCCGTACTCAGTGGGTTGCTGTCTATGTGATAATTTGTGGGTACTTTGTTTTTCCCAAAGGGGATGACTATACATTTTTTGTCATTTAGTTTAAGGCCGTGACTCCGGCACCAGTTGTCCGTTTCTGTGAGGCCTTTTTGTAGGATGTATGTGTCCGCTGGTGTATCGACTATGGCGCCTAGTTTGCAGTCATCTGTGAACTTTGCCAGCCACAGCCCTCCCATGTTTGCTTTAACATCTGAGAAATAAATGCCGAACAAGAGGGGTCCCAGGACAGATCGTAGGTTTGTCCCGGGGATTATTTCCATGTCACTATTAGACAGAGGCACAGTAAACTAAACTTTAAAAAGGGCACAGTATACTCAAATCAAGGGGTGGCATAAGCCAAACACAATCGGGCTAGGCTTATAAATGCCCCAGGGCAGATAGCCTAGTATGAACCTGTGGGACACCACTTGAGACTGGCTTTGAGTCTGACATTGCTCCAGCAATTTTAACTTTATGGGTTCTGTCCTTCAGCCAGTTTGCAACCCATCTAGTTACATAAGGGTTTACATTTAAGCTGTTGAGCTTATCTATGATGCCTGAGTGGGGTATTGTGTCGAAGGCCTTAGCCAAGTCCAGGTAGGCTGTATGGACTGCTTTGCCCTCATCAATGGCTCTAGTGACTGTTTTGAAAAAGTCAACCAGGTTCAAAAGGCAGGATCTGCCCTTCACAAAGCCAAACTGGGTGGAGTCAAGTGTCTGTAGGTCCCCTATGTCTCTGTTTATGAGTTCCATAATGATTCTTTCCATAGCTTTGCAGACCTGGCTGGTTAAGCTTATGGGGTGGTAGTTCCCAGGGTCTGTAGAGGTACCCCCTTTGTGGAGTGGGACCACTGTTGCTGTACGCCAGTGTTCAGGTACATATCCTGTAGTAAGGCTAAGGTTAAATAGCATTTTTATGTGTGGGTTTAGCTCCTCTTGGCGTTCGCGTAGCACGCAACCCGGGATACCATCAGGTCCCATTGATGCTGTGTTTTTAGCTTTGTTGGGGCGGTTCTCACTTGGACATCTGAGATGACAGGGAGATTACATTCAGCTGGGATAAGTATTTCTTCTTTTGGGGGTGAGGGAGGGGAGAAATTTGCACTGAACCTGTCAGCCAGAATGTTGGCAATATCTGTGGGTTCAGTGTATTTTTTGTTGTTGTGAACTAACTCTGAGCATATCTGAGGGTTTCCGCCCAGGTTTCTAACATAGCTGAAGAAGGCTTTGTGGTTATCTTTAGTGTCCTTAGCGATTTTTCTCTCAAAGTTGGCCTTGGATGTTTTTATGAGAGAACGTAGTTTTCTGCTAATGTTGATCAGAGATGTCTTCTCTTTATGGGATTTTGCTCTGATGTGCAGTAGCTTCCTTCTTTTGTTATACAATTTGTTAATGGCTGAGGTCCACCAGACAGGACGCTTGCCTTTGGTGGAGAGGGACTTGGATTTATTTGGGATTGCATGATCCATGCATTCTTGGAGATGTCCATAGAAAGCATTTGTGAAGGATTCGGCATTGTGGGATGTGGTATCCACTGGCCCAGTGGGCTTAAAGGATACCATCTCAGTCTTAAGAAGAGTGAAGTCTGCTTTTGAGAAGTTTTTCACTTTGGTCTTTTGTGCTGGGGGTGGAGGTGGGATATGTATATCCAGGGTGATTAGTTTGTGGTCAGATCTCACTAGTGAGGGGTATACCTCCGGTGTGGAGCATTTTGTCCCCATGTTTGTGATGATCAGGTCTAGTATATTATCTCCCCTAGTGGGAGAGGTGACTAGTTGTTCCAGTGCATTTGAATTTATGAATTCCAGGAACCTTTGGGCTAGGGTGTTAGGGCTAGAATAATGTACCCAATCTATGTTTGAGTAGTTGAAGTCTCCCAGTATGATGGTATTTTGTGATACATTCATATCCTCCAGTGTCTTTAGGAAGGCTGAGTGGGGTTCCCAAGATTGGGAGGGTGGTGTGTAACATGCTACCAGTTGTATAGCAGTTTTGCCTATGGTTAGTTGCACCTCTATGGTCTCTGATGCTTCATGTGTTGCTACTAACCAGGAGGTGTGGGTGTCCTTGATGAATCCTTTGTGGTTTGGCCCGGGTTTTGGGGCCGAAAAGCATGATACGAGGTATAGCCTGGTAGCGCTGGGGTGCTCTCAGGAGCCTTGAACCAGGTTTCAGTTACTGCACAGACGTCGATGTTCTCCATGCTGAGGAGTGCATCGAGTGCCTGCATCTTGAGATTTAGACTTCTGGCGTTGAGCAGCATTACCCTTAGTTTTTTTCCATTTTTGTTTTCTAAGGAGGTGGGTTTGTCTTTTGAGCCTTGCCTAAAAAAGGCACTATGGGGGTGGCAAGAGCCTTAGCCATTATCCGGAAGCCCAGTGGTGACAGGTGTAAGCCATCCCTTGCAAATCAGCGTGGCTTGTCCAACATGTCATCCCAGGCAGACAGACATTGGATCCCCTTAGAATGACACCAGTACTTAAGCCAATTGTTAAAGCTGATCATCTTGTCTTTGTATTGTGGCATCATTCTTGGTGAGGGCAAGATGCTGCTCAGCGTCAGGGTCATACCAGCCTGGGCTACATAATCGGAGAGCTCCTCTATGTCTCTTTTTATGTAGTCCAGGGAGGTACGTCTCAGGTCATTCACGCCAGCATGGACAATGACGGAGTCATATTTTTACTTGCTTTGGAGTGACTTGAGTGCATGTGTTATGTGGCGGATCCTAGCTCCCGATAGGCAGCTCACAGTCACCCTCTCCTTGTTCAGCCTGGTAAGCGGGACATCAGTGTGTCTGACTATAGAGTCACCTATTACTAGTGTATCAGGCATGGTGTTTGGCCTTAAGGGCTGTGATTGGTTGACACACTGATTTATTGAAGTATGTGCTGCATGTGTTTTGTTTTGAGGTGGTGGATTTTTGGATGTCTGCTTTGGGAGCCTCTGTTGTTTTGGTAAGTTTTTTATTAGAGCCTCCAAGTATGTCTTCGTGTTATTATGTGTTTGGTTTGCAGTTGTGGTAGGTCTATGTGGGACTGGGTTTGTTGTGTGTGTGGTTACCATCTCCTCCTGTCTGGTCATGCCAGCCCTGAGTTGAGAGAGTTCAGACTCCAGTTTGGCTATATAGTTGCATCTCTCACATGTATTTGTGTTTGTTTGGAGGAGGAGAGGGTTGTCTGTGTACATGAAACAATTGTAGCATTGTCTCAAGATACCCAGATTAACCAGCTGAACTGGAGAGGACGCCAGTAATCTACCACTTGACATGCTAGAACAGTACAAGGGAGTGCTGTGCCTTTAAGGGAAGTGGATATTCACAGGGGTGGTAGGTGGATGTAGTGCTTTACTTAGTACGAGAGTGCTTACTTAGTAGAGAAGTTTTGAGAACAAGTGCTAGGCTTATAGTATAGCAAGTAGTCTGATTATACTAAGAGTAGAGCTTCCTTAAGGTAAAATTTGAAGAGCAGACTTGGCAGAGCCAGAAGAAGTTTAACTTTGTTTAATCGGTGCTGCGCTATGCGCACAACCGCGCAAAGCTGTGCAAATGCGGATTTTAAACAGGGAACTACAAAAGAGCTAGAAATGGTCCAAAACAACCAATTACTACAGCTCTTGTGCTGAGGTCACTTACTACAGGGACAGGTAGGCTGCTCAAGGCTCCCCACTCCCACTGGTGAGCAAAGAAACTTCCTTCTATCCAAGTAAGGTAATGGACAACACAGGAACTACACCACAGCCCAGAATAGAGCAATGCCTGTAAACTGGTCTAAACTAGTCGAGGAGAGGTAGGAAAACAAGGATTATGTTTTTGTTTTTTTGATAGAAACACACAGAAAATGCAGAAACAGTGATAAATCAGTTACACAGGCTAGCACACTTTAGTGGACAGCCTCAACAGTTAAATTAAACAAACAAACAAACTTTCGATCAAATTCGACTAAAAAGTAACTTTAAGTGCAGATTTAAAAAATAATGCAGCAAACAGCTAAAAAACAGTTTAAGCTTGTTCAGGTTAAGCTACAGAAGCTATTCCAAGTAAAAAACAGCAAAGATACTTAAATCCAGAAAGTAGTCGCTTTTCTGAGTTATCTGTAGCTAGGACCACTCTGCAGGACCATGAGGAGCTTGTCTGAGCAGTATAGCCAGAAAAAAACGCCCAGAGGCAGATTTTAAACAGGGAACTACAAAAGAGCTAGAAATGGTCCAAAACAACCAATTACTACAGCTCTTGTGCTGAGGTCACTTCCTACAGGGACAGGTAGGCTGCTCAAGGCTCCCACTGGTGAGCAAAGAAACTTCCTTCTATCCAAGTAAGGTAATGGACAACACAGGAACTACACCACAGCCCAGAATACAGCAATGCCTGTAAACTGGTCTAAACTAGTCAAGGTGAGGCGGGAAAACAAGGATTTTTTTTTTGTTTTTTTTTTTTTTTTTATAGAAACACACAGAAAATGCAGAAACAGTGATAAATCAGTTACACAGGCTAGCACACTTTAGTGGGCAGCATCAACAGTTAAATTAAACAAACAAACTTTCGATCAAATTCGACTAAAAAGTAACTTTAAGTGCAGATTTAAAAAATAATGCAGCAAACAGCTAAAAAACAGTTTAAGCTTGTTCAGGTTAAGTTACAGAAGCTATTCCAAGTAAAAAAACAGCAAAGATACTTAAATCCAGAAAGTAGTCGCTTTTCTGAGTTCTCTGTAGCTAGGACCACTCTGCAGGACCACGAGGAGCTTGTCTGAGCAGTATAGCCAGAAAAAAATGCCCAGAGGCGGATTTTAAACAGGGAACTACAAAAGAGCTAGAAATGGTCCAAAACAACCAATTACTGCAGCTCTTGTGCTGAGGTCACTTTCTACAGGGACAGGTAGGCTGCTCAAGGCTCCCCACTCCCACTGGTGAGCAAAGAAACTTCCTTCTATCCAAGTAAGGTAATGGACAACACAGGAACTACACCACAGCCCAGAATACATCAATGCCTGTAAATTGGTCTAAACTAGTCGAGGAGAGGCGGGAAAACAAGGATTATTTTTTTGTTTTTTTGATAGAAACACACAGAAAATGCAGAAACAGTGATAAATCAGTTACACAGGCTAGCACACTTTAGTGGGCAGCCTCAACAGTTAAATTAAACAAACAAACAAACTTTCGATTAAATTCGACTAAAAAGTAACTTTAAGTGCAGATTTAAAAAATAATGCAGCAAACAGCTAAAAAAATTAAGCTTGTTCAGGTTAAGCTACAGAAGCTATTCCAAGTAAAAAAAAAACAGCAAAGATACTTAAATCCAGAAAGTAGTCACTTTTCTGAGTTCTCTGTAGCTAGGACCACTCTGCAGGACCACGAGGAGCTTGTCTGAGCAGTATAGCCAGAAAAAAATGCCCAGAGGTGGATTTTAAACAGGGAACTACAAAAGAGCTACAAATGGTCCAAAACAACCAATTACTACAGCTCTTGTGCTGAGGTCACTTCCTACAGGGACAGGTAGGCTGCTCAAGGCTCCCCTCTCCCACTGGTGAGCAAAGAAACTTCCTTCTATCCAAGTAAGGTAATGGACAACACAGGAACTACACCACAGCCCAGAATACAGCAATGCCTGTAAACTGGTCTAAACTATTCGAGGAGAGGCGGGAAAACAAGGATTATTTTTTTGTTTTTTTGTTTTGTACATATGTCGTGCAAGAAGGGGTGCATATGTGCCATACACCATAAGTAATGTCATCATATCTGATAACAAGCCAGTGATATATCAGACTGCTACACAGGTTGTGTACAGTAGGGGTTATATTTCATGACATAACCTGGACATTCTGTGGATGATTGCACAGTACTGAGGTCTGTGTACTTATGGTTAATGTTGGCAGTGTGTGTACTGTTAATATGTACTTTAGCCTGTGTACAGACTGTGGCAGATGTCATTGATCTAGCTCCCCTCCTATCTGATGTTACATGCTGCTCCACTGCATGGTACCGTATTGGTGTACATGTTCGTACGGCTATACACACACATGTATATATATATATATATATATATATATATATATATATAGGTTCATAGGTTCATACTAGGCTATCTGCCCTGGGGCATTTATAAGCCTAGCCCGATTGTGTTTGGCTTACGCCACCCCTTGATTTGAGTATACTGTGCCCTTTTTAAAGTTTAGTTTACTGTACCTCTGTTTAATAGTGACACGGAAGTAATCCCCGGGACAAACCTACGATCCCCCATCCACTCATCAAGATTCTTCTTGAAGAGAGTCAGTGAGGTGCTCTGCCTAACATGAATTGGAATTCTATTCAAGAGTGAAGGGAGCCTCTGGGTTATGAATCTGTCCCACCAGCATGTTCTATTTATTTCTGTGCTGTGGTTCAAGTCCCTCGATCGCGTGGCTCTAAGAGATTTAGATTTACTGAGGTGGAGCATGTCCATTAATTCTGGGTTGGACATAGCTTTATATGTCAGGCATAGATCGCCTCGAAGTAGGCGGTATGCAACTGAATAAAGCTGGAGTTTTTTTAACCGAGCAGCATATAGCATCTGTTTGAGTCCCTTGATATATACACACACACATGTCATATATAGATATGTTGTATCTGTTTACAGATTAATATATTTCCACACATACATCTAGATGATGGTATACATTCTCTGTACTGTTGCATTACTGGACTGGATGATATGTTTGTGAAAACATCCAGGCTTATGCATATCTGACATGGCTTAGTGGTAAATTGCTTTGTGTATGGTTTGTAGGGTCCTTGGTTCATGCCTTGCAGGAGCTGTTTGTTTTGTTGCTGGGCAGAACATGGCCCATTTGATACAGACAGCTTAAGGCAATTTGTAGCACTTATATAACATATCTATATATGTAGATATAGATATAGGTATATATACATATATGTATGCCAATATATACATAGATACGCATACATCTATAGATATATATGTATACATCCATATGTCCACATATATACAGCAATAAATATATATGTAAGCATATATATGGTTCACCTTGCAAAGGGAGAAAATCATTTCTCCGAAAGACGGAAGGTCGAAAGCAGGTTTTCAACATTGCACAATCTTGGAATAGATGCATTGAATGTGCAATGAGCGAATGTCACTATGCGTTCGCTCACTGCAGATTCGGCATTTTGTATGCAGATTACGCTATAGTGGGGACTGAGAAAATGTCCCTTTCCCCACTGTAGTCTGATCTCAGAGTTCGAATATTAAAGTAGGGGGGTGTGCAGGGGGGCCTGCCCCCCTGCATTACGATATGTATTCCAACCTGTAGTTCGAAAATCAGCAAATCTGCTTTTCAATTTGCTGAGTTTTGAACTTCGGTGCAATTCAAAATGATAGGGAAAATGTCCCTTTCCCTACTGTAGTGCGATCTTGGAGTTAGAATATTAAAGTAGGGGGTGTGTGGGGGGTGGCCCCCAGATGTGGGGTGTAGGGGGGCTTGCCCTCCTGCATTACGATTTGTATTCCAACTTGTAGTTCAATAATCAGTGAATCTGCTTTTCGATTTGCTGAGTTTTGAACTTCGGTGCAATTCAAAATGACTGATTCGTCCTTTCAGTTCACAGAAGGGCCGTGTGGAGAAATTATTGTCTCCCTTTCTAAGGTAAATCCATATATATATATATATATATATATATATATATATATATATATATATATATATATATAGGTGTATATGGACATACATCTGTAAATGAAATTGGGAACATAACCAAAACATATATGTTCACGTGCACCATTAATGGGTTTGAGAGACCCAAACAACATATGTCTGGCAAGGATAGGTATGTCACCCCACAGCCAAACACGTCTGGCCTGCAATACACTACCAGCCTTAGCAGATCTCATAACCAGGACCCTACACGACAAGGGCAGTACATGTTAACAGTACTCCATCCCACCTGTAGGATGTCAGATTGGCATTATGAACATATCATGCAGTACAGTCAAGTGAAGTGTCATGCTTGGGGGAACCCCCTGGGCAGGCACAGTAAGTAACTGGGATCCCTCATACAATCCAACAGGCCTACACCTGACAATGGATTCACCAATGCTGGCAAGGACAACCACAAATCCACCATGTCAGCTGGGAACTACCACCCAGTAGCCTGATGAGCCTCGTCTGCAGGGACATGGAACATATCAACAATGAACCCATGGACAATGTCACTGGGAATCTTTAAACCCTGGACCCCGTCAATGTTGGACTTGTCAAAGGCAGAGAATACAACTTGAACCTGGCATACCTCCTGGATGCAATCATGACAGGTTTAGATGAGGGTTAGGAGGTGCACACAGCCTATGTAGATCATAGCAGGCTTTTGTACACCATCCCAAATGTAGAAATGTGTGTAGATATTAAGGGATCTACCTCTGTTCACAGAATACGTTTCCGCCAGGACTGCTTGGCAAATGCCATCATTCCACAGGTGCCATCTCATGGACATACAGTCCTTCACAGGTCATAGATGTGTTAATGCTCTCCTCCACACTGTAGAGGTGTACAGTAATACTGGGGTTGCTATGACTCACTGGGGTGGCTGTTGTGGACACATCCACCATCATTGCAGTTACTGTTGCATCTATCCCCCCACATAGCTGTCTGTAATACTGTACAGTGTATGTTATCAGAATGGTTAGTTGTTGTTTACACCATTCACAGTAGTAGAGCACCTCACACCCTCCTAAGGGTAGGGCTATGCCACTGGCATTGGCACACCCATGTTATTGAGGTGAGGAACACAATAGTGTGGGGAAAGGGACACACACCCTGCTGTTGGCATGTTCAATGTCATTCAAATATCAGACTGCATATATACCAATGTGTGGTAGTGCCTATCCTGGCTTGATGGGATTCCATGGGCAACAGATGTGTTATCTGCATGGGGACATACCTCCATGTGTACAGTCTTGTATCTGTACTGCATCAAAACCAAAGGCTCTGTGTGTTGTACCCAGCCATGTCATGTGTACCACCCACTACACTTACTGGTATCCACTGTAGAAGGCCTGCTGACACCACTACACCCATCAGCCATGTGGCACATGGACAACCACAACGCTTTCAGAATAGATAATGGTGAAAACAATACAACATTGTTAATTACAGCTATAATGGATCATGGATGCACAGCTACACCTTCCAGGATGTTAGCATTTCACTTTACTGTTGACAACATGCTACACAGCATTCCATTGCTACACTGTTGTACAGTCATCCTGTGCATCAGCACTATATTAGCCTGTCCCTGCATCAATGTTACAGATGACAGGATGTGGCACAGGTATCATCATTTGCACAGGGTGTGTTGTTGGTTTGCCAGAGGCCTACGCTGAACCGTACAATTGACAATGTGTGTGTGTGAGGGGTCTCAGTAGTGTTATGGGCCAATGGTGATGTTGTGTGTAGCTCTCAACTGTGGGCCTATCCATATGATAGCCAGAGGATTGACTGTTAGGTTTTGTCTGTGCAACACACAGGTATTGTCCCAGATATATCAGTGGCATTCTGTCTGTTGAGTGCTATTAGTACATGGCTACATCCATTTGTATTTCAATGTTGTATTCCTGCATAAGGGTATGTTGCAAAAAATCCTGTAACACCAGCAATTTCCAGGGTGTGTAACAGCAATAATGCAAATATGGCCCTATGTTCCTGCCTCTGTCCTCCACATATATGACAGTTTTTGTCCTGCTGTGATACAGACAGGGGTTGTTAGATAATGGCCTATCATTATTTACTGATAGCATTACTGCTATCATCCCAGTCATGTCATGGACTCCCACACCAACTGTTGGGCAAAGTCCATATATATGGGAGCAAACGCTGGGCTACTCATATGTGCCCTTGTACATTCCAGAAGTCAGTGTGTGGTACACAGTGTTCCTTGCCCTTGTACAGTCATTTATGGGGTAGGGGGGGTTCAATGCCATTAACCTAGGCTGTGACACCTTTTCAGAGATATAAGTGTTAAGACAAGGGTCATTCAATGTGATAGTGAGATGTTAGGTTAAGCAATGTTATGCACTAGATACTGTGACATTACCACAAGTGCTACATTTCCCCTAGGGTTTGACTACAGGGTGTAATTGGAGGCTGCTGAACTACATCTGTAATTGTTGATTGTTACTTATCTTGAAGGCAAATTCTGTGTCTACCGTTGTACTAACTGAAGGCCTTGGCCTGGACAGCGTAGTATGGTATATATCCAAATTGCTTGCATCTACTGTTTTGTGTGGGCCTTACATTTATCACTGATTACTTATTTCAAAATTTATGTGGTGTAAGTACTGGCATACATTATTGTATAGTACACAAATAAAGGTTTTCTGCGTATGCATACCTGTGTGTCACGTGATGTCCTTTGAATTGTGGGTGGGTATAAGTTTAATGTAGGTATTCTCATTTGTGGGAATGGTTGCGACACTACACATTTCACAAGTGCCAGTTACAGGGCTTGTGGCTGAGAGATATACTTTGCACCCAGTACTTCCACACTACTTCTACATATGTATGGCTACTAATACCTTTTCTCTGTGTATATGTGTATGTACCTCTATATATATATATATATATATATATATATATATATATATATTATATATCTATATCTATATATCTATATATATATATATATATATATATATATATATATATATATCATATATATATATATATATATATATATATATATATATATATATATTTATATATCTATATATATATATATCTATCTATCTATATATATATATATATATATATATATATATATATATATATATGTATACACACATATGAACATATTTATCTATCTATATACAACTGATATTATATGATTATTTGTGAGTCATACACACATATATATATATATATATATATATATATATATATATATATATATATATATATATATATATCTCATATAGCTGTCTATCTGTCTACATTTACAGATATATATATCTGTCTATATGTCCATGAATGTTCGGCTCATATTTTGGCCGTACCTCATTCTCTTGGCAATTGACATGGATGATCCCAGCACTAAAGTCAGTAACTAGTGCTGACACATTTGTGTTTCAGACTTCATCTCCTTCTACATATGTGTTCTAATACATATAACTGTGTAACTAGCAACATTTACAGATATATATATATCTGTCTATATGTCCATGAATGTTCGGCTCATATTTTGGCCTGTACCTCATTCTCTTGGCAATTGATATGGATGATCCCAGCACTGAAGTCAGTACCTAGTGCCGACGCATTTGTGTTTCAGACTTCATCTCCTTCTACATATGTGTTATAATACATATAACTGTGTAACTAGCAACATTTTAAGTGTATTACAGCAGTAGTTGACATATATCCCCATTTGTACCCAGATTGTGGCACACTCTGTCCAGACTTCTTGCATTAACAGGTTGTGTGGTATGGTATTAATACATTTCTTGTACTGTTGACTGATTGTGCTGGATGATATGTTTGTGCAAACATCAGCATTAGGTATGTCTGCTATAGTTTAGTGGTAAATCACTCTGTGTATGTAGTGCAGAGTGCTGGGTTTGAGTCTTGCAGAGGCAGTTTATTTTGTTGCTGGGCAGAACACGGGCTGTTGGTTACAGAGTGATTAAGGCACTTTAAAGCAGTTGTAAGCGGGTTTGTGTGGCGCTAAGCACTGCCAACTGCCAGTTACAGTTTCTTACAGTCAGTTAGCTTCTATATTGCTTAACCTGTGTAGCCAGTGTTTACCCCCACGCAAACAGGCTGAAACCCGTTTACTGCTGCTTAAAAGTGCATACTACCACTTACCCCCACTCTAATTTCTTTAAAAGAAAAGAAAAAGGGGTGATAGGAAAGTGGTGAAAAAGGGGCACAAAGAGGGAAAGACAGTAGTCAAAGTAGCTAGGAATGTGCAGGAAGATTGTAGGGAAGGTCCATAGCTGCCCATTTCTTCTACAGCAACAGCTGTGCATATGCAATGAATTTGGAGGTACATTTGAACACTCCAACCCCTGGAAGAGGGGTGAGGACAACAATATGTTGTGATGCCAATTGGACCAGACTACATGTGTCCAGTGAACATGTGTGCAAAATGGACAGCTATGTATGGGCATGATTTGTTTTTTTTGGGGGAACATATTGCCCTTTTTTAGTTTTTATAAGGTGAGAGTGGGATGTTGGGGAAGGAGAGTAGGTATGCTCAGGGAGGATAAGTTGGGTAGGATGACAGACGTGACAGACAAGACAGCATACAGGGTGGTATATGACACATGGGGGAGAAACACCTTGGATGGGGAGGGCTGTTTGGAAGTTGCAAGCCCATGGGCCCCGAAATGGAAACAGTGGGACTGAGATCCCCACACATGGGCAGTCACCACTGCACCTTCATGGCCCCAAAGGTGGCTGTGCTGGGAGCAGTGTAGGAAGGTCAAGCTCACCCTCTAATTGTGCCACTCAGCCCTCAAGCTGTCATAGCTGGTCTCAAAACTCAATATCGAGCTCCCTATGCACTATGGCCCAGACCTGACGACGGGTGACATGTTCCTCTCCACGCCCGCTCCAATGGAGGAGCAGGTCCCAGGCTGGGCCCCAGAGGTGCTGGTGCCCGGTGCCATGGCCAGCTGAGGTGGGAGAGGTGGGTCCGCTGGGTCCGGCCTTCCCATAAGAGCTATGTTGTAGCAGGTTTATGACAGATATGGGTTAGTAATAGTCAACAGCATTCGGGAATAGTTAAAACAGCATGCATAGGTATTCCCATTAACCCAAAACACCAGATTTCAAACAGTTGCAGAGCAAGCAGAACACATGCATATATGGAACAACAGTGGCCATTACAGCAGCATGCAGGTTTCATTGATGGCAACAAGCCACCAATACGGGTGTACTTTAACATGGCACATGCATAGAATCAAAAGTGAATATTTATAAACCATTAGGACATATGTCCCAACATATGTTTGGAGTGTACACATACTGGTTGAGGTATGGCATTGTGTTATTTTTGCACATATGGTAAGGATGAGAGAGATTCAATTAACAACTAATATATCCTTGTAGTTTTCACAACTTTCTTAGTCACTGCACTGATCTGCCCTTACATGTATTATTGAACTACCCAATGGCCTTATATTGTACACTGGTATGCTTATAGATTATTACATATGTGACCGGTGTCTTACATACAGGAGTGACAAGATGCAGGTGTTAATGCAACATATGGTGAGAATTGCTCTCATACACTTTGGGTGAGGTGCTAGAATGACAGGTTTGTTTTCATATACATTCTTTGAGTATGTACACATCTGACTATCAGTTATATGTCATTAACAGCTGCCTACATTTCTTGGATCATCACACTGATTTTTTAGGGCAACAGGGTACCAGGATGGTGATGTGGGCCATTTATCTGGACATAGTGGACAGACTGGAACAGTTGTGGGCTATGAATATTCATACAACTTTCTATTTGAACTTTCTAACAAATTCTGGACAGTTGTTGGGTGTAATTATGCATACAGCTTTCCATCTGAACATTGTAAAAAAATCTGTACAGTTGTGGGGTATGATTATGCACAGAAACTTACTAGCACTCCCAGGATTCAAACCCCTGCTGTGTGGGACACATAAAATTACAGTCAACATCACAGTACACTATGCTATCAGGAAATTAAGTTGAATCTTTAGATTGTTTTCTGTGTAAGTCTCCCTCACTTGTACAATATGACTGACCACTTGGCACTTCCAACATGGTTATACAGAACTTCATACACATTTTATCTGCATACCACAGTGTGGGTAACACTGCTTAATACAACAGTACTATGTATAGTATTAAAAATCAATAAAAAAACAGGTGTTGGAGTGAAACACAGCTGCTACAGTCCAAGCACATCCAAGAATGGTGACTCAATCCAACATCAAACTTTTATTATACCAATAGGACAAGTTCGGTAAGCGCTTTCACCCAGTAGGGCTTCATCAGACTATGAATCATTCCATGTAAATGGTTACTATGTACAGAAAAAGGTGCCAAAGCTGGAACTTAAAAACATTTTTAAAGTGACAGCCCCCTATTTATATACAAATACACTAGCTAAACATACATTAATATAAATTCATATGGTCAACTCACTTAAAAAATGTAGAAAATAGATATATAAAATTCATAGAAAATTCATATTCTCTACATAAAATTCAAAACAATATGAAAAACATATACATATTTTGTAAGAATGTATATATATTAATAAAAAATATTCACCAAAAAGTTTTCAAAGCTATTAAATGTATTAAATAGCTGTATACAAAACTAATACTACCTGAGACCTCTAGACTTTAAGAAAGGTTTCAGGGGTACCTTGTCATCAAGACCTGGAATGGAATCTGCCCTGAACCTAATAATCCATTTAGCCTCCTGTGTTTCAGTTCGATTCCTAATGTCACCACCTCTGGAGCTAGTAGAAAACACTTCAATGACTCTAAAAGTAAACATGTGCATGTCACCTCTCTCTAGCACATGTTTAGAGAGTGCATTATCTGTGGACTTAACCTTAATCTGATACATGTGCTCTCGTATCCTGTCTCTAAGTTTCCTGTCTGTCTTGCCAACATAGTATCCATCACATGCTGCACATGTAGCAAGATAAGCCACATGTTCGGACAGACAGTTAGCAGAGACATAAAAATCATAACTAATGCCATTCAAAGGGTGGACAAAACTAGCCCCAGAATCTATTAGATAACAAAAACTACATCGGTTTCAGGGAAACGTGCCAAACGCACCGTGATCATTCTCCTTCCTCCCATTCTTAGGGTAACACAACTTCTTCAAGGTGGATCTATTTTTATACACAAAACATGGTGTGTCCCCTACTATCTCCGTAATACTAGAGTCCACCATCAGCACCTCCCAATGTGACCTAATGACATCTTTAACATCACCCACACCCTTAGTGTAAAAGAGGGGTATCGTAACACTATCGTGCTCCACTGGAACTGCTGAACACTCATATTCTTCCTGGTCTTTACAGTTTCCTTAGAATCTGAAAAATAAGGAGTGGCCACACTTCTTCTCAAAGTAGATAACCTATTAATCCCCATTTCAATCGCCTCATTCTTATATGACCTTGACCTAAATCTCTCACCGAGGTCATTCAATTCAGTAATAAAGCCTTCCTGGGAAGGACTGTAATGAGATGTCCTCATAGCAAGACCTCTGACTACATTGCTAAATACATATCCTGGACGCATGCCATACCTATGCAATAAAACATTAAGATGGCATGATTTCCTGAACACCCCAGTATGGCATGATTTCCTGAACACCCGAGTATTCAACATCCCATTGGCCATTCTCTCCACATACACATCTAAAAATGAGATCCACACATCTAAGAACTCATGCGTGAACTTCAAAACCCTAGAAAGGCCATTCAGTTTATTAAATAATGTGGTTAGTTCACCTATAGTCCCTGTTCAGATGAAAAATAGGTAATTCACTAAACATCTGTAAAAAGATACCCTAAGATGAAAATTAATCAAATTAAACAAACAATCCTCCACCCAGGCGGCCATATAGAGGTTGGGGTATCTATTGACACAAGATGTGCCCATAGCTACGACATCCTTCTGTATATAACACTGAGAATCAAACAGAAAATATTATTCTCCAATACAACCTCTAAAAACAAAACTATGGGATCCATAGCATTAGCACTCAACTCACTGTGATACCTAAGGTAATCATGTACCCTTTGAATTCCTTCATCATTGTGGATAACTGTAAAGAGGGATTGGAATCCATTGTTACCATAAAATAATTGGAGTCAGCAGCCACTCCCTGCATATGCTTGTAGAGATTTAATAAAAGCTGTTTTGTATCCCTTAACACATATTCATTAGAGTCCACAACTGGGCGTAGAAACTTTTCTACATAAATGGAGAAGGGCTCAGTCGACCATATTCGGCCTGATACAATGGGCCTCATGGGAGGTCTATTGCCATCCTTGTGTATCTTATGGAGGCCCTGCATCAAAGGTATGATGGGGGTCACTGACTGTTAAATAATCAAACAGTCCCTCAGTGATAATATGACTCTTAAACAAATCTTTTAACATCATAGATATCCTGTGTATGTGTAGTTCCACTGTTTCACATTCTATAGCAAGATTAAACTTTTCATCTCGCAACATATTTTTCATGGTTTCATTATAAAACTTGTGATCCATCACTACCACACTGCACCCCCCCCCCTTATCAGCAGGTCTAATTGCTAACATACAATCATTTTTCAGGGCCATCAGTGCTCTCCTTTGTTTCAAAGTTAAGTTCCCTCTCCTACTTCTATAACAGTTACCCTCATCTCTCGTCTTATATAACTCATTCTCCACCAACCTACTAAAGGCTGCTACAAGAGGTGGTGCACTAGGAACATAGAAGCTAGGTCTCTTGAACTGCCTGTCATGGAAAAAAAAATGTCCTATCCCTAAACTCTAATTTTAAACACAAGTTCCTGACAAACATCTTAAAATCAACTAAGGTATCAGTAAAAACACTGTAACAGGTAGGAATAAAAGTAAGCCCTTTAGATAGGACAGCAATCTTGCCCTGTGTCAAAGGACGTGAAGAAATATTAACCACTAATGTGCCTGTCTTCCCCCACATTTTCTTCAAACTGTGGTTGGTTTGGAACATGGCAGATAACTTCCTCTTCTGCTTGCCCCTGCTCATTGATCTTCTCCTCACCGCTCCCCTGTTTGAAGCATTGATGGGGAAAGGGCAAAGAGCATTATTAGCACTATCAGTCTGTACACCAACCTGTAAATCAACTTGATCAGTTCTATTAGGCACTTTTCCACGAACACTAGGTTGATTAATTTTCTCTACATTCCCTAAATTGGTGGCTTTAATATTCTTATCAAACTTCAGACAAGTAGGTCCTGCTGACTCCACTAAAATCAGCTGTTGATTCACTTGCACTCATACGTAAATTCTTACCAGTCACATTATTAGCACTATCATCATTTAAAACATTCCAAGCTCCACCAACTCGTGCCTTCCCTTTATCAGGGACATTAACATTGTGTACACCCTCAGACCCCACAGTTCGGTTAACATTATCATGACACATAGTCCACAGTTAATGCACTCTCTAAACTTGTGCTAGAGAGAGGTGACATGCACATGTTTACTTTTAGAGTCATTGAAGTGTTTTCTACTAGCTCCAGAGGTGGTGACATTAGGAATTTAATTGAAACACAGGAGGCTAAATGGCTAATTAGGTTCAGGGCAGATTCCATTCCAGGTCTTAATGACAAGGTACCCCTGAAACCTTTCTTAAAGTCTAGAGGTCTCAGGTAGTATTAGTTATGTATACAGCTATTTAATACTTTTAATAGCTTTGAACACTTTTTGGTGAATATTTTTTATTAATATATATATATATATATATATATATATATATATATATATATATATATATATATATATATATTCTTGCAACATATTTTTCATGTTTTTAGAATTTTATATAGAGAATATGTATTTTCTATAAATTTTATATATATATATATATATATATATATATATATATATATATATATATATTTTTTTCTACATGTTTTACGTGAGTAGTCCATATGAATTTATATTAGTGTATGTTTAGATAGGGTATTTTTATATAAATGGGGGGTGTCACTTTAAAAATGTTTTTAAGTTCCATCTTTGGTGCCTTTTTTCTGTATATAATAAGCATTTACATGGAATGATTTATGGTCTGATGAAGCCCTACTGGGTGAAAGAGCTTACCGAACTTGTCCTATTGGTGTAATAAAAGATTGATGTCGGACTGAATCACCGTTCTTGGATGTGCTTGGACTGTAGCAGCTGTGTTTCACTCCAACACCTGTGTTTTTTATTGATTTTTATTGCTAGATTGTGTGGGGTGTATGGAGCGTTCACTCCTTGTGAGTTTCTACTTATTGGTTTGATTTTCGTACTATGTATAGTATGCAACAGTTCAACAACATATGACAGAAGAGTAAACAGAAGCACTCCAGGGGTTATACCTTTATTCACAGGATATTACAAATTTATTTCTACTGGTACGACACTTTCTAAGGCTCTTATATTTATTTGTTATGACAGTACATGCTGAATGATTACTAACCTGCCCCGTGATGCAGCCTTTGCAAGCTAGCATCATGGGTTTGCTGGTTCGCAGCCCACTCATCTGCAGCTGTTAGAGAAATACAGTGATATTTAGCCATACCTATCCATAGTATACACAAGATAGGCAGTTATTAAGTACTTTGTAGAATGAGCACTTACTCAGTACTGGGGCATTAGGCATCTGCCGAGACTCCTGGATCCACTGTTCCAGTATATCCCCCCTCTGCCGCTTCAGGTCAGCATGGTGGTGCCTGACCTGCTCACCAGTCTGGGGGATACCTGTGGCACTGGTGAGGACACTGCAAGACTGTCCCAGGCCTCCATTTTATACTGCAAGCCCTGGTACTGGCCCTGCAGTAGTCTCTGCTCATGGTGTTTTAACAGGAGCCATACCATGAATTTTGACTCCTGGATGCCCCAGTGCTGCACTCTAAATCAAGTGCCTTCACTCACACCAGCCATTCTGCCTGCAGTAGGAAGCTACAACCAGTTATGGGAAGTATTCCTGCCTGCGGGGTTTAAATACAGCCAATTAGCTGCACTTTTCCATGACTGGCCAGTTTTGAAAAGGCTAAGCTATGAGCACACCTGCGTGCCTAGGGTTGGCAGTGCTTAAAGAGGTATACCACTAGGCAGATTGAATTGGCTCTCCTATACATTGCTTACACTTACTGAGTTGAGCTGTGCTGCGGTTAGCATTGCTTAATAGTTAATAAGCACTATATTTGCCTTTTGGCAGTGATTTATTATTCATTTCGGGTTATATATGTGTCTGGTATCCATGATTCATGTTTACATACACTGTATGGGGTCCTGGGGACTTCTATACTTTACTACAATAACACCTCAGATCTATTCTTACAGCAGTACTCCAGTTCACATATTTATGTTCTGTGGCAGGTTATACAACATCACACTTTACATAGATTCAGTTCACATGTTTGGTTTGATTTTTCTATGGTGAGGATTAGTTTGCTGATACCTCATTTGTATGTAATACTGTGATGGCTTAGTGGTTAACTACTGTAACTGTAGTGTACAGGGTCCTGAGTTCAAGCCTTGCAGAAGCTGCTTATTTTGTTGCTGGGCAGAATACAGGTCGTTGGGTACAGAGTGATTAAGGCACTTTAAAGCAGACTTAAGCGGGTGTGTGTGGGTTTGTGCAGAGCTAAGCAATGGTAACCTCTGGTTACAGTTTCTTACACTTAGCTTCTACTTTGCTTAATCTGTGTAGGCAATGCTTACCCCCACACAAATGCATTTAAATACGCTTACTAGTGCTTATGTATGCTTACTACTGCTTATTTGTGCTTAAACCTGCTTACTAGTACCTTATTCATTATGACACTGACACTTCACATGTGCATTTAATGCAGTACTCCATTTCACATTTAAATGTTATTTAGTAGGTTATACAGCAAAAAAATGTAACAAAATGTTCATATACAGATTTTACATGGAAATTGGTATGTGCTGCAGTCGGACTCGAACCGGGAATGCCTGATTGTTAGGTGGGGGCTATGACCACTACACTATTGCTGTGCTGCTTCATTTGCATATATATCTTTCTTGTTATCCTCTTCAGCCTTTTATGTTGCTTTAACCATAGCTAAGTGATGGGCGCACCCACACACCTACAGTTAGCTGTACTCAGAGTTTTAAAAAAAAATACAGGGGGTTCTTTTTATTTTTATGCCCTGTTGCTGTTGTACAGATTGGGGACTGTTGGTGGGGATATGCGGACACCTATGAGCAGTTACACTCATTTATTTACACTTTCTGCTGTTTTGCTTTGCAGGGGCATGTTTATTCTGAGAGCTCTGCCCTCAGGCACGCCCCCTGCACTCGTCCACGCTCCATGTGGGATTAGGAGTTCAGGCAGCACTCCTTCATTAATATGCATGGCGCGCTGCTGTCCTCCTCCTAAATGGCTGCTTCTGTGCAGGACTAGACTAGTCCTGCATGGAAGATTAGTGAATCAGGGGGATTATCCTATCCATTTGCCTCCTTGTCATTTGCTTTCAGTTACAGTGCTTAAACATGAAGCTTGGTGGAAAGTCTAACAGCAGAACTTCAATATGTCTTTCTTTCTCTCTCTCTCTCTCTCTCTCTCTCTAATTATATTTTATTAAGTGAGTAAATTGGGTGGTGTATTTCTTTAGAGGGAATCTGAGGAAGAAAGTTTAACAAAAAGGAGATATGACGCTAATACAGGAAAAAAATGGTGGGACATATCTCGCTGTCAATTCAATGCCAAGTCATCATGTTTTTATCTTCATTCAAATGATCCATTGTATTCCTCACTAACTATATCATCACTGCTCCCTGAAAACTGTATCTGGATCCAGTGCATTGAATATGTTTTTGCACAACATTCACTGCCTGTAATCTCAGTAACCCTAAACACTTCTTGGCACATTAATAACCATAGTCTACTTAAGTCTGTAATATTTTTGAGGACTTCTAGAAACACTAACTTTATATCATGCACAACAAAAAGCTTTTTTTGTGGGAACTCATGTCTAATCTCCAATTTTTGGCAAATAGCAGTACTTATTTTATAGGTTACTTTTCTGGGATATCTATGTCTGACAGTCGCTGTCCTAACCATTTCCCTAACCATGGTCCTAATAGAAACATCAGACCTTTGCTGATCAAACATAAATGGAATGATTACTTCAGGTGTGTTACTCACCCTTAGTATACCTAAACTGTGTAAAGAGTATAGCAATTTCTTGACAGCTGCCAAAGAGATTGTAAGTTTTGGGGATTCAGTGCTGGAGATTGATTTGGTAGAAATTAGTTGATTTGTCTCTTGTTGCCAACCCTGCAGCCCTTCTCTTTTTCAACTTGTACATACAGCACCAGTCTTAGAAACCTGCAAAGCCTGTGAAACCGAAAATATAAAAATGAATTGAACATTTTATTAGAGATAACACTGGGTACATATTCTTATTTGATAAGTATATTATAATGCAAAACTTAATGCATCAACAGCCAAAGTATCTGCCATATTCTGAATGCCTGCCACCCCACAATCTAGCTTGTCATTATTACAGGCACTGATTTACTGAGTGACCGCTGTTTATTTGCCTCACACTGCCATTGCTCTCAGAATTGGCACAAAGTCTAGCAAGGCAAAGGGTAACCATTTGGAATGTCGGGACCTGCTTGGGTGAGTCTCAAAATATGGAGGCTAAATGGCTGAAAGCTCAGACTTATATATACTATGTCTGAGATGCCATTTCTCAGAACACTCCCTTTTCTCAGAGGAATGGCAGTCTTGGAGTTGGTATATATATATATATATATATATATATATATATATATATAGGGGGGCTGCAAAACAAGTTTAAAGGAGAAGAGAGATTTTCAACATTTGCTCTTTTCCTGTGTTTTCAGTCTCTTTTTTTTATTTGTTTTGTCATTACTTTGCATTTCAAGTGCCAACATTTCAATAGGGAGCTAAGGCAATGTCTTTTAGTCATTCCAGACTACTGCAGCCATGCAACCCTGCAACTAAGGGTTAGTAAGCCATTTATCTACAAGTAATCTGCCCATTGCACTTCCTCCATTTGCACCCATACTCATCCACAGATTCTGACTGGATCATAGGATCATAGGAAGTTACTAGGCTAATGGCCCTAGGGCCATTACAAACCTAGCCAAGTTCTGTCCTTGTTTCCATGATCAGCATCTATTGCCTCTTTCCAAGAGAGACACAGGTGGAACCTCAGGGGTGAATTTATGGTTACCCATTCAACTGTCCAAACTGCATTTGAAGAGGGCCAAAGAGGTGCTCTGCTTGACATGAAGTGGGAGACTGTTCCACAAAAGCAGTAACCTCTGGGAGACAAATCTGTCCCTCCAGCAGGTTCTATTAATGTCACATACCTGGTTAAGGTCTTTGGAGTGAGTAACCTGTGAGCCATGAGACTTACGGATATGCAGCATGTCCAATAAAGCGGAGTCAGAGATTGCCTTATATGCAAGGCAGAGATCACCTCTGAGTAGTCTGTATGAAATGGAGTAAAGTGGCTGTGATTTCAGCCAATCCATGTAGGACAGATACTGAAGACCTTGAATTCTTCTTGTGAGGAACTTTTGTCATCTCTCCAATTGCTGCAGGTGCTTGGAAAGTTATATACTAAAGGACTTTTTACTCAATTATTGGCCTGATGAGGGAAGAGTACATGGAGTTATTGTTTCTTTTTTTCTGGAGGCAATGCCCTGACTTATGAGATGAGCAATGCAGAATGCCCTTCTTACCACTGTGGAGACATGGTGATCAAAGGTACGGTTGTCATCAACCTGTGTGCCCAGGTATCTCACCAGAGAGTGAGTGCTTAAGGTGTTTCTGTTCATGTGGTAGTTAGTTAGAATATCGTTCTTACTGAAAGGGATGGTAATACATTTTTTTGCATTGAGTTTAAGACTGTGACTTAGGCACCAATCATTTGTTTGCGTAAGCCCCTCTTGTAGGATGTAGAGATTATTTGGGGATTCTATGACCACTCCCAGTTTGCAGTCATCAGCAAACTTTGTCTGCCACATTCCTTTAGTTTTTGCTTGTACTTCAGAGAAATAGATTCAAAACAGTAGAGGTCGCAGGACTGATACCTGTGGAACACCACTGGTTACAGGTCTGCTGTTGGAGATGGATTCCCCTACTTTAACTGTATGGCTTCTATCAGTGAGCCAGTTAGCAACCCACCTAATGATATCATGGTTGATACCTAGCTGGATGAGTTTGTCAATAATGCCTAAGTGTGGAATAGTGCCAAAAGCCTTGGCCTTGCTCTAATTAAACTTACTCTGGAACTTATGTTACATTTTTAAATTCTATTTGAATTTGTTTCTCTGCAGGATGAAATATTTTAACTGAAATTAACAGTCAGCTTACATGGAGAAAAATGAAGATATGTTGTTATAGTTTATTATTAATAATAATAATAATAATAATAATAATAATAATAATAATAATAATAATAATAATAATACCCATTTGTTAACCAGGTAAACCTACTGGACATTCAGTCCCTTTTCAGGGGTGATCAGGGAGCAATAACTGGTTAAGTGACTTGCTCAAGGTCACAGAGTAGGCAGATTAGGCCTGAGGGAATCAATTCATGTACATACCTCTCAAACTCTTAGAGCAAGAAATCTGGACAAAGCCATATATAAAAGTGGGACAATGGCCCAAAAATATGGACATTTTTAAATATTGCTCTTACAAACTTAAAAAGTTGATAGTTTTGCATTAGGATGAATTTTCTAAAGGACATGAAGTCTGAAACTCAAATGTCTACCTTTTTATAATTTCAGTCTTTAATGATTTACCACTAATTTACCAGAAAACCACAATTTTATGAAAAACAGACCAAAAATATGAGGCCAAAGTCTGGACAATCTGCGAAAATCTGTACAGTGTACCACAGTAACTACAGTATACAGACATAATGCTCTGTGCCCACTGCCAGACAATAGCTTTTAGACAATAGGTGAGTAATTTTATGTAAGAATGTGTGACTGCAGGTCACTGCAAGGTGAAATTTGTGCCTGTATTTCTGTGTAAATTTTAGTATCTTTTTGACTAGTAAAATGTACTATCTTTGGATCTTTTTGCCTGAGTGTATTACTTGAGAGGGGTAGTTAAAATCCTTTTGACACATGCTTAATCAATAGCTACTTGAGTCAAAGCGAACAAAAACTGACAGGTTGATTGTAAAATATACTTCTGCTGATTGTCACAAAAGTATAACACCGCAACTTTCAAGGAGACAGATATGACATATCCTTGTACAGATTTTACAAGAATTTGGTAGTTGCGTAGGCCACAGACAAAAGTTGTTTACTTTTCTGTTCATCATTTCTAAAAATATTATTAGGCCTACATTGTCTGAATTACTTTCTGTCAGACTTAAGAAAATGACATGTTTTGTTCGATAAGATATAGGTGGGTAGTATACAGATCACATTTTGTCAATGTCAGAAAATTTAATTTTGTATAACGATTATCTGTAAGAGAGTTTTAGCAGCCCCTCCTGGCCACACTTGAGAATGTTAACAAAAATTTAAAATACTGGCTTTAAAACATAATAGTTACAGCTGTATAGCCGATAACAGCAGCAATATTAATATCAGAGGGAAAACAGCTGAGTGATATTAGCAAAAACATACTGAAGTTGCTTGAGTTTCATGCATCATTGCTTCAAACTATGTTATTCAAAGTGATATTAATATCACTATACAACTGATGACTGCTTTCTTCCAACTAATTCATAGAGTGAAAGACATCAAAATGGCAGTTTTGGTTGTCTACAGTAAGATATTGGGCCAGATTCAGGAAGCCTCCGTGTAAGAGTTATAACTCTTACACGGAGGCTGCAGTTAAACTGTGTGATGTCAGCATGTCATGCATATGCATGAGGTGCATGAGGCATGCTGAATCACACTAGTAACTCTTACACGGTCCGTGTAAGAGAGTAGGGGGCGTGTCTGTAGGCTAAGCTCTGCAAGTGGACACGCCCCCGGAAAACTAGAATGGCTGAAAGTAAACAGCCACGAGAAAGGCCATGAAAATGTGAATAAACACACTATACAACACATGCCCCGACTGGCCATCAGTGTATAAAGTAGAGATGTCATAAAAGTAAATGAAAACCTTTTTTTTTTGTTAAACCCGTAAATGTTTGCTACTGTGTGCGGCGGTGTGCTACTAGCGCAATCACAGTTAGCAGTCAGTGGAAAAGGATATAAGAACTAAATATGCAAAGTAAGCCAAGAAATAATAGCTTAGTGGTAGAGTACCCGCCCTATGAGTAGGCAGGCAGGGTTCGAGCCCCTACAACAACCTTTTTTTTATTGTAAATAAGCACTAAAAGCCCCCAGACAGTATTGTACAAATGTAAATGTATTCCCTTTTGTAAAATGGAATGAAATAGAGCATATATTTTGAAGTAACATAAGAATAAAAATAGTCAGAAATGTACTGATAGCTAAGCTGCCGTGAGACAGAGTGCCCGTAGCTGAGTAGTGTTTAAAAGCTGCAAACTGCGTGCCCGTTGCCAAGCAGCGGGTAAACAGGCTGAAACTGTGTGCAATTAGCTGAACATGTGTGTCACTAGCCAATTAAGATTTATCCCAGCGCACACCGTTTGCCCGCCGCTCCCACAAGCTAACTGCCAGTGCGCATGCGTTACCTCCGCGCAAACGCGCGCAGAACAGGTTTAAAGTGCTTAAAAGTGCTTTTGGCATGTTTGATTGACAGGTCTTCAACTCATTTCTGTCAGGAAAAGCAAAAAGCAGTTGCCAGATTCGAACACAGGATACCATGCACTAGAGTCAAGGAACTAAACCACCAAGCCATGACAGCAATACCTAGAAAAGCAGAAATAGCATATATATGGGATAAAACCCAGAATGGAGCATGAGAAAGCATTTTCAGTGAAGTAGATACAATTCCAAAACGGCCAATCAGAGAAATGTGCGGGAAAAGCGGCATATATAAGCCCCATAGGTGGGAATACACAGCATAACTGATTGTAGAACAGACTTGCAGTCAGCATGAGTGGAGTAGGTGAGGGACGTTGCTTTCGAGCACAGCGTTGGGCGTTGAGGAGTCCAGATACATGGTCTGGCTCCTTGTCCATAATCACGAGGCCCAACTCATGCAGGGCCAGGTCTCATGGGGAGTATATAGGGCTGAGGCGTGGGACCAGTTGGCTCGTGAGCTGACCAGTGCTACTGGCATTCCACGCACTGGTGAGCAGGTCCGTCACCACCATGCGGACCTGAAGAGACGCAAGCAGGACCAATTGAACCGTTGGATCCAGGAGGCCCGGCAAATGCCCAACGCCCCACTACTGAGTAAGTCACATTTTACCCATGTATGTAAGGATTTCAACCAGCTGATACCATGGAGATGTGTAGTCCAATATTATTCCCTTTGTATTACAGCTGCAGGTGTCCGCTCTGCGAATGTTGAGATGCACGCCAGAAGGCTGGTGCGGCTGCGCCACCATGCAGGTTAGTAACCCCACCCAGTACTTGTAAATAAATATTATTATGTACCATGTATCAGAACAGTGCAGTGTATTGATTAAAAGTAATATAATGTGCAAGCAGGAATTGAACGTCTGCAGGTATGGCTGCAACAAGTTCATCAGTATGCAAGTGTAACTGGAAATATAATTGATAGAATTAAACAGTGCTGTAATACAGATGTCCCATCATTAATTAAATATACTGTAACCTGCAGTATAGTCTCAAGAGTACAGCTTCAGAATCTGAGGTAGTCACATGTGAGATATATCCCCTGTTGAAATGCTGAATCATGACAGAAGTGAGGCTGTTGGAAAGTGTTTGAATCACCACAGGTCTAATATGTGAACAAAGCCTAGAAGTACCAACCTGAACTGTGAAGTTGCAGAATGTATGAGAGTGACAGAAATGCTCATGTATGAATAAATAAAGTAGTAATAACCCCTGAATATATAAGCCTCAGTGTGTTTTACAGAACTAAATGCATGTGGGAAGTACAAATTAACATCCCAAACTGATTTCAGTGTGTCTGAATCTGAATGTCTAGCTCAAAATCTGTATATGGTGATAACAGTAAACAATTTGCAGATAGAATGAATGATTATCTGACAGACTAAACAGCCATAGTTGTCCCCTGTCCTGTCATCAAAGTGTAGCAGGATGATGTATCTGATCAAATTCAAAATAAGTAGGATAGTGATGTATGTGTAACAGGTGTAGCATGACAGTCAAATAAAGATTATTTTGAAACATCAGCCTCAACTTAATTGTGTATCTATGATAAATGTGAATCAATGTTTAACATATGAATGTGTCATCACTTTCTATCCCCACCCAACCCTGTAATTCCATATAACAACATCCACTAAATAATGGTATGTGAACATTTCATTAATCATGGACATTTGTCCGTTCAAACATATATGCATGTCTGTTCGTGCATGTGCCCTGTTCATACCTGCAAATACGATGGCCTGTTGCCATTAATCAACCCTGCATGTCGTTTGACTGTGTTTTGCTGTTCAAATAATGCATGTGATATTGATATGCCCCTTGTTCAATGGTGTTCATATCTGGGTGTTTGTTTGATGGGAATACCAATGCATGCTGTTACAACTAATCTGAATGGAATAAAATGCCACTAACCCAAACTAACATAACTACTCACAAACCTAGAACGCTTGGGAAGGCAGGTCCCAGCGGACCCACCTCTCCCACCTCAGCTGGTGACTGCACCTGGCACTAGTGCCCAGGCGGACCCCCTCCGGTGGCCCTGTGCCACCTTCGGGTGGAAGCGCTGCAGGGGATGGGGCCCGTCCCCTCCGCAAGTGTGGCCCGAGGCGTTCGTCCACTCACCCTCCGGGGTGTCCGCTCTGTGGGGCGTAGGGAGATCCAAGACACCGTTCTTGGACCCCTCCGCCAGCGCGAGACACGTGTGGCACACCTAACGGCCCCCGCCGTTGCCCCGCCTACACAGCCCCAGCACAGCCCGTCCTGGGCTGTGAAGGAACAGTGGCAACTGCCTATGGGTGGGGATATCAGTTCCACTGTTGCCATCTGTGGGCTCGTGCATCTCGGATATCCCAACCTCCGTCCCGTCAATTGTGTAACCCCCACGTGTGTCATACACCGTCCTTGTATCGTCTTGTCTGTCTTGTCTGTTAACCTACCCAACCTACCTCCCCAGCTTTACCGACTTCCTTCACCTGTCATACCACTCTCACCTGTAAAAAAAAAAAAAGGGCACTCTGTCCCACAAAAAAAAGTACGCCCCATACATAGCTGTCCATGTCGCAGACATGTCCGCTGGACATCTAAACTGTTAATTACAATTGGCTGTACAACAAATATTAATGTTGTCCTGACACCTCTCTCAGAGGTGGAAGGTTTCAAATGTCTCACCAAAATACATAGAAATATACAGCTGTTGCTGCAAAAGACATGGGCATCTATGGGCCTTACCTACACCCTTCCTGCAAATCCCACGCTTCTTTCCCTACTGTCTTACCCTCTTTGTGACCCCTTTTCACCACTTTCCTGTCACCCCTTTTTCTTTTATTTCAAAGAAAATAGCGGTGTGCTTGTGTTAGCGGAGCTCACCGCCAGTCTTGGCGTGAGCTCAGCATAAGCGCAGACCTGGTTTAAAGTGCTTAAAAGTGCCTTTATGGCACTTTGATTGACAGGTCCTGTACTCAGTTCGAAAGTTTGCTAAGAAAAATAAATTCCCACTGTCAGTCTCGAACCCAGGACCTTGGTAACATTAGTCCGTATGACCTACCACTAAGCCATGCCTGCTTTACATGAACACACTGCTAAAATAAATATAACATGTAATAGTAGGAATCAGTATAAAGGTAATATAGGAGATGTACTATCCAAAGCATGTTTGGTAGAGTTTTAATGGCCAAATTACTGGATTCCCATACTAGTTCAGTGTGAGCAGAAACAGCACTGCTACCTGTTAGCTTGTACATAATAATGTAAGGTAATGTACATATGTGAAGGTATGTATATCTACACATACATATATATAAATATATATTAATACATATGAAATATAATCGTAGGTCTCAGTAGCCATACACACTCACTACAGGAAAAAGTTAACATAATTGCTGCAACCTGAATCTGCAACACAGCCTGACCCCTGTGTGACCTACTTACCCTTCTAACTGCTTACAGGTGGCCTCAACACTTTGATTGACAGGTCCTGTACTCAGTTTGAAAGTTTGCAAAGTAAAAATTCCCACTGTCAGTCTTGAAACCAGGACCTAGGTAACATTAGTCTGTTTGACCTACCACTAAGCCATGCCTGCTTTGGAAGAGCACACTGCTAAAATAAATATAACATGTAATAGTAGGAATCAGTATAAAGGCAATATAGGAGATGTACTATCCAAAGCATGTTTGGTAGAGTTTTAATGGCCAAATTACTGGATTCCCATACTAGTTCAGTGTGAGCAGAAACAGCCCTGCTACCTGTTAGCTTGTACATAATAATGTAAGGTAATGTACATATGTGAAGGTATGTATATCAACACATACATATATATAAATATATATTAATACATATGAAATATAATCGTAGGTCTCAGTAGCCATACACACTCACTACAGGAAACAGTGAAGATATATGCAGCAACCAGAATCTGCAACACAGCCTGGCTCCTGTGAGACCTACTAAGCCCTTTAACTGCTTAAAGGTGCCTCTAGCACTGTGATTGATAGGCCCTATACTCAACTCAAAAGCAGAATATGAGCATACTAGTAGGCCCTACCACAAGACCATTGTAACACTAGTCTGTATGACCTACCACTAAGCCATGACTCTCATACAGGAATATAGTGCTAAATAAGTGGAACATGTAATAGTAGGAATGAAGATAAAGGCAATATAGTATGTCTACTACCCAAAGCATGTCAGGCAGACTTTTATAGTCCCAATTACTGGATTCCCATACTAGAGTAGTGTTAATGGAAACAGCCCTGCTAATTGTTAGCTTGTACCCAATAATGTCAGCTAATGTACATATATGAAAGTATGTATATGTACACAGATATATATATATATATATTCATATAGCAATACATATGACATATAGTTGTAGGTGTCAGTATGCATACACACTCACTACAGGGAACAGGCAAGATAAATGCAGCAACCTGAATCTACAACACAGCATGAAGCATGGGAGATGTACTAACCTTCACACTCACAGAACACTGTCAACAGCATACCAGCATGGTCCACGCCCTACAATCTGAAAGGGCAACGCCTATCTCACATACCCTTTTATAGCAGTGTCCTGAAATCACAGTGAGACATGCAATTAGTACACACCCAGCTGCTTGCAATTAGCAAATGCTGCCTTACAATTGGTGCAGAGGCCATCACATTGATCTATGCAGATACCTACAAAAGTATTCAGTACCCACACTCCACTCATGCAATACAGTCATTGCACTAACCGAATGAGAAAGAGAGAGAGAGACAGACAGAGAGAGAAAACAAAATATACTGACAGCCAGCAGCAAAACAGCAGCAGCAGCAGCAGCAACAGCAGCAAAATACAAGCAGCACGACTGACTCACCAAAAGCTGCCACAAACACAGGTAATGCAAAGTAGCAGGTTAATCCTGTGTATACTGTGACACCTCAAATGTATCACAGTTCACTATCAATAGGTATGTCCATGAGATAGGTTGTGTGTAGATAGTCATGAAATATAAACATATGTAATATTGTTGTACATGTGGGCCATAACTAACACTTCCATAGCTTAGAACACAAGGCCAGTTGTGCATATGATGCAGTAGTTCCCAGGGTCAGTAGAGGTTCCTCCTCATTGGTGTGGGACCACTGTGTATGTATGGCACTGTTCAGGTACATATCCTGTAGTATGGCCATGGATTAATATCAGTCTGTCATGTGGTGCTATGTCCTCCAGGGGTGAATGTAGCACACATCCAGGGATACCATTCCGTAACAGTGATGATATGTGTTCTGCAATGATGAGGGTGGCTCTCACCTGGACATGTGAGAGGATAGGGAGGTTACAGTCATCTGGGATAACTAATAACACGTGTGTAGGACAATGGGGGGGGGGGTACCTGCACCTAAACTGTCTGCAAAATTGTTGGCAATATCTGTGAATTTGGTGAATGTGAAGCATCTTAACACTGCAGACAACAGATGACTTCCTGTCATGTGGATCTACCCTGTACTGCTGCCCCTCACAAACACACATACACACACATGTCAATTGGTGTTACCAGTGGCGGCTTGGGCATATCTAACCCACACCCTGTGCATATGATGACACTGTGCCACCTCCTGCATACTACAACATCGGTGCAGGTAAAGGTAAACATGTTGCTGATGCACAGGGTGACTACATAGATGTGTATAAGTAGTAACATGTTGGTAACTGTTGTGTGTTGCAGTATAAATGTGTGTATATCCCATCAGTCCTGCTGCAGTAACTGTATGAATGTCCTCAATTGTTATCTGCACCCATACTACTTAACAAAGTGTACCTGCTGCACACCATCACATGATAACATTGACTATGGCAATGTGCATCTTGTGCTGTTATGTAGATTCAGCTACATGTATCTGTTCTGTCACACATGCATTTATACACACCCTGCTACCCACACACATGCACACGCTCACCTGCCATTCCCATTATTTATCACCCTACATGAGTAGCTGTTGATACATGACAGGTACACATTTCAGAAGTGCACTATGTTGTTTACTACTGGCATCCCTTCTCTACCTGTACTCACAGGGTGCAGGCAACCTCATCAGTTGGAAGATGTAATGTGCATCAGGTACTGTAGTACCCTGATTGCCACAGCAAACATGCTTCCCATACGGAAATGCACACACAGACACATCCCACATCCACACACTTGCCACATTCAGGCTTCAGAACACTATCTAGGTATATTCGGTACATGTGCATGTTCAAGTAGCATGTAACACTATACTGAGTACTGGCACTTAGTTGTCTGTAGTCATGTTGTCTGTATAGAATAAAAGAAATGTTTTATTATCCTACTCCGTTTTGTGGACATTACTTGAACAAGTGTTACCTTACATGTGTTATCAGTACCAACACCTTCTGTTTTGTAGTTTTGTTTGTATAGGGTGCTATCAACATCACTGCTTGTTAAGGGTAATGACCACCCTGCAGTGCATAGCCCCATGTGGCAAAAGCCACATCCCACCCCATCATTGTGCACACACACTAACCCCACCAACAGTAAAACACATACTTTCCATTTGCAAGGTTCAAACCCACACCTAACTGTGCAATGACAGTAGAAACAGACACATTAGCAGAGTGTGCTATTTGCAGTAGTTGGAGAAACCTTTACTAATGCTGTACTTAGAGGGTGCTGACATCATCTGTGTGTAGGAGGAGGGATGTGCACCCTGTAGTGTGTTCTCCCAGTTGGCAAAAGGCAGTTAACCCTCCCAGCATAGTGCACACACATAAACCACACTCATACATTCCCTTTGCAGGATTCAAACCCGCACCTAACTACGTTATGACACTGAAGAAAGACACATTAGCAGAGCACGCTATGCAAATTACTGGAGGACTTTACTACAGGTGATATAGTTATACAGTCCTGACATCATCACTATTTCAAAGGGTGATCTGCATCCTGTACGATACTGTCACGGTTGCTAATAGGGACATTTTCCACACACACACATCGATGTGTTGGAGGTTTGCATATGTGGGGGATCCAGAACACCAGTGTGATTAGTATATGGTTTGATTGCAACAATGAGGGATATACTCCCAGTGGTGATTAGTTTTTACTCATGTTTGTAAAGATCAGCTGTAGTATATCTGCCCCTCTTGTGGGAAGGTTGGTTACCTGTTCCATAGCCAAAGAATGTCTGATCAATGGGAATCTTAGAGCTTGGGTATTGTGGCCTGTGTAATGTACACAGTCTGTTCGGGTAGCTGGCATCACCCAGTATGATGGTGTCTGCAGAGTAATCTAAACTCTCCTGTGTCAGCATGAAGGCTGTGTGGGAGACCTGAGTTTGAGAGGGTGCTGTAAGAGCTCCTCTGTGTCTCTTTCCATGTGGTCCAGGGAGGTGCGTCCCAACAGGTAGCTGACTGTGACCCTCCCTTGCTCTGTCTGGAGGCGCACGTCTGTCAACAGCTCATGTCAAGCAACTGCACACCCCTCATAAATGATGTGGAAACCTTCAAAGGCCCTAGGCCTGTTGAAAATATGGACCAGACTGCAGATACCTGTATAGAGGCATTCTGTGGACACATTCAGGAATGCATGGATCATGAAGCCACATATGAACGCATGACCCAATTCTCCAAAGGCAGATGTCCTGGGCGCCGGACACCAGCCATAAACACACTATACAATAGAAGGATGGCGCCACTACATGATACAACAACCTCCCAAAATGTGAAGGCACCACTGAGGAGTATTGGAAGACAACTACAGGCACCCATATGATTGTCTAAGGCCATCTTTGAGAGAGGATTCCACAAGCCACTGAGGATAATCACAAGGCTGCCTGTAGTTATGTTAGTAACCTGGGTGGTACTACCCAGATATGCTCAGAGGTAATACAATATGTCACACAAAATATAAAACACACAGACATTGCCATCATCCTAGTGGACAGGTTCAATGCTGCCTTCTCACCCCACCACACCAAAAGGGAACATATGTCTCGCATCACAGTGCTTCCCCCCCTGACATCACAGATGCTCAGGTAAGAGATGCCCTTCCCAAAGCAGTAAACACTGCATCAATGGGACCAGACAGTGTCCCAGGCTGTGTCCTACATGAACCACAAGAAGAGCTACACCCAGACATAACACCACTGTTCAATCCCAGCCTTAATACATGATATGTGGCCAGAGAGTGGCATACAGCAACAGTGGTCCCTCAACATGCAGGTGGTGCCGTCACGGATCCTGGACACTACTCGCCCCATATGTCTGACTAGCTTTGTCTGCAAAGCTATGGCAAGAATCATCAAGAACCTCACATATCTAGATATTGTGGACCTACAGACATGTCACCATACACAGTTTGGCTTTGTCAATGGCAAATCCTGCCTATCAAACCTGTTTGCTTTGCTTGAAACAGTCACCAAGGCCACTGTCAAGGGGTAGGAGGTCCACACAGCCTACCTGGACCTTGCATAAGCCTTGGCTACAATACCCCACTTGTGCATTCTAGGGAAGCTCACCAGTGTACATATTAACCCCTATGTCACTATGGGTATTGCACAGTGGCTCAAGGGCAGAACACACATGGTAGAATTGCTGGAGCCATGTCAGCCTCCAACCTGGTACAAGTGGTGTCCCACAAGGCAAAGCCCTAGGGGCTGTCATGTTCATTATATATTTGTCATAGGTACAGGCCAACATGGAAGTACTGTGGCTCAGCAAGTCACAGGTGACTGCAGACTCAACAACATAATCAACTCAACAGCTAACACACGCATCCTCCAAAAGGGACTCTTGCAAACACATGACTTGTACCACAGCCATGGCCTCAACGTGAATGACAGAAAGAGTCTAGTCATCCCCTTTGTCAAACACTAAATGACCACAATGTACCACATATGTCTTAATCCAGTAAGTGCAGACCAAGGAATTATGGACCTTGGGGTACACAGGTTGATAGCATTCTACCATTTGACAACAACATGGACAAAGTGGTTAGGTAAGCATGTGATATGGGCCACATCATCATGGGATCCACATGTAGGCCAGGGGAGGACATTGTGCCCTTTACTCATCCCTCATCATGCCCATAATTGACTATGATGAACCTGTCGGCATGCACCTTACCAGACACCTGCAGCAACTGGGGCTAACACATATCTACCTCGACAAGGGGATCAAAGTGCTCAAACAGATGCCACATACTGACTGGTTAAAGTAGCAGCAGCTGTACTCAGTGACATACTGCCTCTTCATAGGCAATCTGTGCCTGACATAGAAGGCCAGGTCATACCCTCATGTAATGGCCATGCTGCATCCCAGAATATCCAGATCCCACCAGGATACACACTGGAAATACTTGAACTTCAGGAGTGATATACATAGGACATGGTGGAGGGCACATTCACAACTCAGAGGCACCCTTCATTCCTGATTATTATCCCAATAGAGGTTAGGTGGACTGACTCAGTGACTATCTTCAAGAGCGATAGTAATGACTGGATGTGACATTGTAGGGTTACGCTGGGTATCACTTATGTGTCACTGTGAGAAAGAGGCACAGTATACTAACCTTGGAAAAGGGCATAGCAAGACACATTCACAATGCATGTTGAAAGGCACGCACATTCTGGCTAGGTGGATACATGCCCTGGGCAGATATCCCTGTACGAACCTATGGACCTATGTCTCTTTTTCACCATTGGCCCTATGTGCTGTCAATCACCAATGTAATCTCAATACTCCGGTAGCATGTGCAAAGGTCAGTTGTCAGTCACCTCTATGGCACAGTTGTGGAATATGTGTGTCATGTAGTAATGTCACAGCTGCCACATGTACACAGTCAACCCTATCCCTACCCATTGATGTACACCACATGTATGAGATGGAAACACATGGCCAAACTGTAACAGCAACATACAAGTCAGTCTGATGCATGGACACATATGACTCAGTCATTGTCCATGCCACCACAGCTGATGTGGGATGTCGCTCACTGGGATACGTGATAGGGAACATGGAAGGGATCACTGAGCAAGTGACACAGGCTGGTAGACCCCTGACCTTGGTTGGCATCAGACCCTCACCAGGGATTCCGACAAATTACTGAATGCTAATGAATAAGTGTATCTACAACACCATAGCTGAATGGTTCTTAGCATGCAGTCACTGCATTGCTATGGAATACTGTGTTACCACTCCCACAAAAGGTGAGAACATGCAGCTCCTGTACATTAACAACATGTAGACTTTATGCCCCAGACCAGGTGTGCATCCCTCACTACTAGGCTGATAGCATCTACATCTCACACTGTATATACACATCCCATATGCAGCATCTGCACAGAAGACCACGGTCATAATGTTACCCTGTGCATATACCATGTATTCACATGTGGCAGGCATCACACATGGTAAATATTGAAAGTCTCAGGTACATATGTGTATTTGGCACACACATACATCATGTGTTCATTGCCATAACCGGTGTAATCAATGTCATGCATTATTGTGAGGGACAACCCACACACATGGGCATTCTGTGTGTGCACAACACACATGGCATGTCTGTAATCAAAAGCCATACATAATTGTGATATCGTTTAGAAATGGGTATGTGCATCCTGTAGTGTGTTTTCCCAGTTACTAAAAGGGATGTTTCTTTCATACATACTTACCCCCCTTCACACCTGCTGGATTCAAACCCCTACCTAACTATGTTATGACACTAGAGACGGATGCATTAGCACAGCGCGCTATTCGCATTACTGGGGAATGTCCTCTCCCCTGATATACTTGTAGGGTGCTGACATCATCAGAGTTTAGAAAGTGGAATGATCATCCTGTGGTGTGTTTTCCCAGTTGCCAAAAGGGATGTTCCTTTTATACACACTTACGCCCTTCACACACACTTGCCACCTGCTGGATTCAAACCCCTACCTAACTATGTTATGACACTAGAGACGGACGCATTAGCACAGCACGCTATTCGCATTACTGGGGAATGCCCTTAGCCCTGATATACTTGTAGGGTGCTGACATCATCAGAGTTTAGAAAGTGGAATGATCATCCTGTGGTGTGTTTTCCCAGTTGCCAAAAGGGATGTTTTTTTCATACACACTTACCCCCTTCACACACACTTGCCACCTGCTGGATTCAAACCCCTACCTAACTATGTTATGACACTAGAGACGGACGATTAGCACAGCGCTATTCGCATTACTGGGGAATGTCCTTTCCCTGATATACTTATAGGGTGCTGACATCATCAGAGTTTAGAAAGTGGAATGATCATCCTGTGGTGTGTTTTCCCAGTTGCCAAAAGGGATGTTTCTTTCATACACACTTACCCCCTTCACACACACTTGCCACCTGCTGGATTCAAACCCCTATCTAACTATGTTATGACACTAGAGATGGATGCATTAGCACGGCGCGCTATTCGGATTACTGAGAGAATCCTTTCCTCCAATATACTTATAGGGTGCTGACATCATCAGAGTCTAGAAAGTGGAATGATCATCCTGTGGTGTGTTTTCCCAGTTGCCAAAAGGGATGTTTCTTTCATACACACTTACACACACACTTACCCCCCTTCACACACACTTGCCACCTGCTGGATTCAAACCCCTACCTAACTATGTTATGACACTAGAGACGGACGCATTAGCACGGCGCGCTATTCGGATTACTGAGAGAACCCTTGTCTCCAATATACTTATAGGGTGCTTACATGATCAGTGTCTAGAAAGGGGGACGACCATCCTCTGGTGTGTTTTCACATTTGCTAGGGGTAACATTTGGACCAAGTGTGTGAGCATGCCCAGTTCAGCCTTCCTGTGGCATGTTGTGTGAAAGATGTCTCATTTATCTGTGTGTGAGCATGCCCAGTGTGGGCTTTACATATGTTGAACTCTGCAGCCCATCACATTTGTGGATGAGTGTGACCTTCAACAAATACCTCCGGTTTATGGTTGTGTGTTCTGTGCCATGTTGTGTAGTTACTGTCCGAATGCTTTTGTGTGAACAAAACTGGGAGTATACTGTGCCTGCAGGTTTTGCATGGGATACTTTGCACACAATTGTCAACATCCGTTCATACTGACCTAACACTGTAGCACTGTCTAGTGTAGTGTTTCAGTACTTTCACTGTGGCGGTCAGTATCCTGGGCTTCAGTCCTATCACTGATTTACATTTCCATAGTGTGCACAACAGGCTGGTTAAGGTCCAGTTGTGCACATCTGCACAAAGGCAGTGCCTCTACAGACCCTGTTAATTGCTGCCCCATAAGCTTAACAAGTGTAGTCTGCAAATCTATAGAGAGGATCATAATTGAGCTCATAAACAAAGATATAGGGGACATGCAGACATTGTACCCATCCCATTTTGGCTTGGTCAGGGGCAGATCATGCCTTTTGTACTGGGTTGACATCTTCAAATTGGTCACTTAGGCCATTGTTGGGGAAAGGCAGTCCATACAACCTACATTGGCCTTGCTAACACTTTCAACACAATACCCCACTCAGGTATTGTGGAAAGCCCTCACAACTGAAATGTAAACCCATATGTCACAAGATGGGTTGCAAACTGGCTTAAGGACGGGACCCACAGGGTTAGAGTTGCTGGCACTATGTTAGACTCCAGGCTGGTCACAGGTGGTGTCACACAGGGCTCAGTCCTTGGCCACCATTGTTTGTCATGTACTTCCCATGAGAACAGGCCAACATGGGAGGACTTTGGATGACAATGTTAGCAGATGAGTGCACACTGGGCACCATAGTGGACAGTGCATCACACACAGATATCCTTCAGAAGGGACTCACAGTAACTGATAGCTGGTGCCAGGGCCATGGCCTGAAGTCAGAGTGCACAACATGTGTAGACATACCCTTCAGGAAAAGCAAGGTGACCCCAAGCTACCATATTGGTGGCAATCCTCTAAGCACAGAGGAGGTTATCACGGACCTGGGGACCCAGGTTGACAGTCGCCATTCTTCTCAGACTCACATTGCTAAAGTGGCTAGGAAGACCTTCTACATTGCCCACCTGATAAGGATGGGATTCACATCCAGATCTAGTGGGTCATTGTTCCCTGTACTCTTCAGTTATCAGACCGGTGATCAAGTCAAATGCCCTATTCTGGCTGTATCTCACCCAACATCTGCAGCAATTGGAGACACCCTGACTGTCCCCACCTAAAGGATCAAGGAACCACAACAGCTGTCATATGCTGCCAGATTGAAGACACTCACACTCTATTCACTCACATACCGTCTGCTTAGAGGTGACATGTGCCTGACATGCGAGGCCATGTCCAAACAGAGATTAATGGACATGCTCCACCTCAGACTCAGAAGATCCACCTGAACCACTAGTGCAGGTGACTGACACCTTAGCAGGGATGTATGTTGGACATGTTGTAGGGATGGAGTTATCGCCGGAGACTCCTATGCTGTGGAATACAATCCTGGTCCATTTGAGGCAGAGCACCTTGCTGGCTGTGTTCAAGAGGTATCTTGACCTAATGCTAGTCGGAGAATGTGTTTGTCCATCAACACATTGTAAGCGTAGTTTGACATGTCATATGTCTTGTTTAGTATACTGTGCCTCTGTCTACCTGTGACATAACATTGATACCCAGGGTAAACCTCCCATCTCCCATCCACTCATTAGGATTCCTGTTGAGGGGACTCAACCAGTGTCTTTATGGACAACCTGTAGTGGTAGTTTACTCATGTGTGGGGGTGGCTTCTGTGTTTTGGATAATGCAGTACAGCCAGTCCTATATATGTCAGTGCTGGGGTTCAGTTCCCTCATGTGCATAGCTACCTGCCATTCAGATTGTACAAGGTGCAGCATGTGCATTGATTCCAGCTTGGACATGGCTTTCTACGTCAGGCACAGCTTGCATCTGGGTGGACAGCATGGCAGTGTGTGGAGCTGCACTCTGTTTAATCAGACTACACATTACATGTGTTCCAGCTCTGTCATACTCCTGGTGAGGTACTGTTGTGGACTTTACAGGTGCTGGATGTGTGTGCATGAGGTACACCCGACAGGGGCTGTTGTGGTAATTTCTACTGGTGATGAAAGATAACTGCAAAACCAGAATGACCTCCCTTAGCTAGATGTCAGACAGCATGGACCATACAATCACAACTGGAAATAGGATTCTACACCTACCACCCTAGAACACAGTAAAGGAAAGACACTACGGCTGATGCTGCTCAATGCCCAAGGTCTCTACCTCAAGCTGCACACACTCTATGCCCTTCTCAGTATGCAGCACATTGATGTCTGTGCTGTGCCTGAAACCTGGTTCACAGTTTCTGACAGCACCCCAGCACTATCGGGTGTTACCTCATCTCATGCATTCCGGCACCAGCATCCCGACAACAACAAGAAGGATGGTGGGTGTCCATATTCATCAAGGACACCCTCACCTCATGGTTGGTGGCAACACACTATGCATCGGAGACCATCCAGGTGCCAGTGACCGTAGGCAAGACTGCTCTGCAGTTTGTAGCATGTTACATGCCACCCGCTCAAACTCAGGTACCTCACACAGCTATCCTGCAAACACTGAAGGGGATAAATGTATCTCCAAACACCATCCTACTGGGTGATTCCAACTATCCACATATAGACTGGGATCACTAATCATGCCACAACACTCTAACACAAAGGTTCCAAGAGTTCATACACTGAAATGCCATGGAACAACTGGTCCCAATCCCCTCAAGTGGAGGCAACATACTAGAACACATCATCACAAACATGGGGTCACACTGTTCAACACCAGATGTATACCCATCATTGGTGAGATCAGATCATGGACTACTCTCAGTGGGAGTCCACATCCCACCCACACCCCAGATGGGAAAAGAAACGGTGAAGACCTTGTCAAATGCCGACTTCACATTTCTGAGCACTGGTGTGGTCTCTTTCAAGGCCCCCAGGCCAGCGGACACCATTACCCAAGCCACTGTATCACTTAGAAATGCCTTCTACCAGCACCTCCAGGACTGCATGGTTCAGGCAATCCAAAATAATAATGACTCTTTGTACCACAGGCAAGCATCCAGTCTGGTGGACCCTAGCCATAAACAAGCTGTACAACACAAGGAAGGAGCTACTACACGATAGAGTGTAATCCGTATGGGGGAAGACACCCTGCTCATTGTGAGTAAAACACTGGGTTCCCCATACAATCATCCGAGGCATGTTTAGAGAGTAAACCCACTCAGGACTCCAGGGACAATCATGAGGCCTTTTTACCTATGTTTGAAACCTGGGAGGAAACTCCCAGATATGCTCAGACTTAGTTCAGAATGATGTTGATATCACTGCACCTACAGACATTGGCAACATACTGGCTGACAGGTTCAGTGCAGATTTCTCCCCTCCCCAACTGGGGGTATGCACACCAGAGGATTGTAGCCCCAAACATCTCCACTGCTGGGGTGGGAACTGCTCAATCCAAGGCAGAAAACACTTTATCCATGGGACCTGATGGTGTCCCCAGTTGTGTGCTCCATGAACTCAATGAGTAATTACACCCGCAGTTAGGGCAGCTGTTTAATCTTAGCCTCACCTCAGGATATGTTCCCAAGGAGTGGCATACATCAATGGTGGACCCACCTCACAAAGGTGGTGCCTCCACCAACCCCAGAAACTACCATCCCATCCCCTTGACAAGCCTGTTCTGCTAGGCTATGGAGAGGATCATAATGGAATTCTAAATGAAGACATAGGGGACCTGCAGACATTGGGTCCAATCCAGTTTGGCTTTGTCAAGGGCAGATCATGCCTTTTAAACTTGGTTGACTTTCTCAAAACACTCACCCAGGCCATTGACGTGGGCAAGGCAGTCCACACAGCCTACCTTGACCTGGCAAAGGCTTTCACCAATACCCCACTCAGGTATCATTGAAAACATCACCAGCTTAATTGTGAACCCATACATCACAGCATGGGTTGCAAACTGGCTAAGTGACGGAACACACAGGGTCAAAGTTGCTGGTGCCAGTTCACACTCCAGAGCTGTGACAAGTGGTGTCCCACAGGGCTCAGTCCTGGGACCACATTTGTTCAGTATCTACTTTTCAGAAGTACGAGCAAGCACAGGAGGATTATGGCTGACAAAGTTTGAAGATGACTGCAAACTGGGAAGCATAGTTGGAAACCCATCTGACACAGACATCCTTCAGAAGGGTTTCATAGAGACGGCTAACTGGTGCCACAGCCATGGCCTTGCATTACACACTAAACAATGCATAGCCATACCTTTCAGGAAGAACAAGGTTACCACTACTTCCCATCTAGGTGGCAATCCTCTAAGCACAATGTACGTTATCAGGGACCTGGGCACCCAGATTGACAGTGACATTTTGTTTGACACTCACATTGCCAGGGTAGTTTGGAAGGCCTTCTACATTGGCCACCTCATCATGCAGTGATTCACATCTAGATCAAGGGAGGTCACTGTTCCCCTGTACTCATCACTCATCAGACCAATGATTGCATACAATGCCCCATTCAGATTGGATGGGCCCACATATTCCTCGACAGGAGGTGAAAGGGTCTCAAACATATTTCTTATGCTGCCCGACTGAAGGAATTCCAGCTGTATTCAGTCGCACTGTCTGCTCAGAGGTGACCTGTGCCTGACATACAAGACTATGTCCAACCCAGGATTAATGAACATGCTTCACCTCAAGACCTGTACATCCATCAGAACTACAAGGGCAGGAGACCTAAACCTCAACACAGATATTAATAGGATGTGCTGAAGGGACAGATTCCTCACCCAGAGAGTCCATATGCTGTGGAACAACATCCTGGTACATGTGAGGCTGAGCACCTCACTGGCTTTGTTCAAGTGAGATTGTGACCAATGGATGGGGGATTGCAGGTATACCCCAGGGATAACCTCAGTATCACTGCTTGACAGAGGCACAGCAAAATAATGGGCATATTATCCATCAACTTGCACGGGTGGCAGAAGCCACAAAACTCTGGGCTAGGCTTATAAATGCCCTAGGGCAGATAGTCTAGTATGAACCTGTGATCATAGGCCTTGGGCAGTTCCTGCTATTAGGACAGTGGTCTGCAGCAAGCTATATAGTAGTAGTCGGTTTTAGCCATTGGTTTTTGACCATGGCTATTCCATGTTGCTTCTTGTTGTGGTACAAACATGGGTGTGTGGTTATCCATGCTATGTATTGCTAGTCACCCTCATTTTGTATCTTGTTCCATGTTTTTGCACATGTACATCACTGTATGAGGTGTGACCCTGGTAGTGTCAGGGTGCTGATGTGCGCTTTGACCCTGTTTTCTATTACAGCACTGATATGTGCATTCCCTATACTGTGTGCATTTACACTGCACACATCTTGCTGTTTATACCTTTGCCATTGGGTAGCATTACATCTAGGTTCCTATCCCTTGTGATAGCTATGAGGTGGGTTTGTGTTTTTGTGGTTTGTGATTGGTGAGGGTGGATGTTAGTCATGGTCCTCAGGTGTGCATATGATACATGGTATTACATTACTTAACACATGGCATTCATGCCTCGGGTGGTGCTGCAGGGCTGCCTCTGTCGGATGCACATACTACACTCCCTGTACATTTGGAAGCAGGTTGTGTCATGTTAGGCATCCCTGTTACTGTATGAGTGAGTCAGAGTGGGTATCGGTCCCAGTGTTCCTACTGACCAAGCATATGTGCTATGCATTGCCTCTTTGCCAAGGCCAGGGCATACTGGGCACGCCTCCTTCTGCCTACTGGGACAAGGTCAGGTTGTTCCTCCTCCAAGTCACCCCCTGCCTGTGGTGGCCTTGGCAATGGTGGGGGGATGTTTGGCCCAGCCCTGTGCTGGTCCTGCTGCAGCTGTTTCCGCAGGATCATATTATGTAGCATAGCACATATCATGATCATTTGGGTACATGTAGTTGGTGTGTACTGCAAAGCTCCACCAGACGTGTCCAAACACCGGAACCGTGACTTGAGCAGCCCAAACACACGCTCTATGATATTACGTGTTTGTGCGTGCGCCTCATTATGGCGTTCCTGTTCAGGTGTGTGTGCATTTCTGATGGGTGTCATCAGCCACGGCTCAAGTGCATAACCAGCATCCCCCACTAGGTGTCCGTGTGGGAAGTCCCCATTGGCAAATGATTGGTACAGCTGCGTCAGATGCCAGATGTGGGAATCGTGGTAGCTACCAGGGCAGCCAGCACACACATTCATTATTATGCCCTGGGCATCACACACGACCTGGCAGTTGATGGAGGGGTATCCCTTGCGGTTAATGTAGACTCTACCCCGCTCACCGGCTGGTGCCTTGATGCGTATGTGCGTGCAGTCTATTGCACCCAGCACCTCAGGGTATCCCGCTATTTGCTGGAAGAGACGAATATTGCTGGACACAACCTCACGGTCACTAGGGACATATATATGATCACTGACATGTGGTGACATGGCATCCAGGAACTGGTGCAGTACCCTGGAGGCTGATGCCTGTGATATCCCCATCATATCGCCAGTTGGTCTCTGAAAGGTACCTGTTGCTAGTATTCTTAGGCCAACACATACCTTGGTTTCCACTGGGATGGGTTCCCCTCTGTTGGTTCTGTGTGTGAGGCATGGCCTGCACAGCTCAACAATCTGCTGCAGGAGCTCTCTGTCCACTCTATAGTGCTCTACTATCTCCAGCTCATGTAACCCATGGTAGGTGACCCTAGGCCTGTATACTCTTCTCCTTCTCCTCACTCTGGGTTGTCTGTCAGCATCTGCATTATCACCACCCTGCGCAATTCGCCTATGTCTGATTATAACAGCTATGGCAGCCCCTAGCATTTCTGCTCTGAGTTCAGCTTTTTTCAGGTTTCAACTCTGATAGCTTAGTTTCTGGCAGTATCTCTTGTGAGAAACAGCCTGCACTGCTCTTTGTTGTGTTTTAAGTGCTGGGTTGGGCTTCTAGTCTGCCTGTGTAATTGCCTGCTTCTAATTGTTTCCACCAATTAACTTTAGTAGTATCTTCTGGCAGTTTCCTGTATTTTGGTTGTTTCCTCTTTCCTCTCTGTTTCCTGAGTGGGAGCAGTGTGCACACCGGCTTAAACACCCTCACAGTAACTTAAACGCTGTACACATCCCTACACGGTGTTACACGCAGACACATCCTTACACGGTGTTAGCTAGGCTGATTCATGCTAACAAACGGGCACACCACCTTACACACGTGCACGCGCGCGCAAACCGTTGTAAACAGTTTGCAACACGCTCCCACATGTAGAACCTGCCTCACACGCACGCGCCAAGCATGCACGTATATCAAGAAACTTAGAGTGTAGGGATAGCGTATGCCCTCAATTTCTTGACATTCCTAGTGTTCTGTTGGGACACACCTCCTCCCTGATGTCTGTCTGTCATCTCTTACCTTACATTGCCCTCCAATCTGGTACATTTCTTTCTATCCTTCCCCATGATGTCACCTACCTCTTACTCTGTTCCTCCCCTTCTCTAACTCTTACACGACTCAGAAAGTGCTCATTACTTATGTGGCAGTGTGATTCAGTATTGTAAGCCTCATTTACATAGGATTGCCTAGTAATGCTTAGTTACATATCTTACACGGAGCTTCCCCTTGACAACCACTAAACGGAGGCCATATTGTTTTTGCTCTGCAAGTCCCTCCATTGACATTTCATGTAATATATAAATCCCACAATTGTGGGCTTATAAGCTTCGGTTTTCAGTTTTAGGTAGCGCACCCGCTTTGCGGTGGTGCGCTACAGTTAAACACATAAATCCCGTGAAAAAAAAGTTATATAACTTTTTTGCAACATTTTTCATGCCAATGGCCACATATTTGGCCATTGGCATGCTTAATGTAACAAATGCACTTTATTTGGAGCTGACATAGCTCCGTTTTAATTTTGCAGAAATGTACCGGTTGTCAGCTGAGTACATTTCTGTTAACACGTCCGTTACACGGACTGGTTTGGGCTTCGTGGATCGCTCACATACCTCATTTGCATATCTTGGAGCTGCAAATGAGGTATTGAGCATTTCCACGCCCACTCCGTGTAAGAGACGTGTTAGCTGTCTCTTACACGGAGATTTGGGCTGTTGCTGAATCAGGAGGCTTACACGGAGGCTTACATTACTCTTAAACTCCGTGTAAGCCTTCCTGAATCTGGCCCATTGTTTTAAATGGTCTGATAAAGCACTAAATCATTTGATGTTCCACACTGATTCTGAGTCTCCTTTGGTATTAAGATGAGCTAGCCATGTGGTTTATGGCCTTCAAACTGACAACTCAGCCATGGTACTAGAGTTCAATGTAAATAGCTTAAAGACACCAGCAATGTAAAATATTAATGTGCATTCTATGTACATTTAAATGTACTTATTCCCCAAATTATCAAATCTCTCACTTCTGTACAATCATTTCAAGTAGAATGTGTAACATGTTAATAAAGATGAATAATACGGCTACAACTGATATTTTTGAAAAGTACCAATTTTATTTGTACTTAAAGTATCAAGTGTTATAGACTCTACTTTCACAAGAATAAAAAATGTATATTTGGAAACATGTTCCTGCAGCAAGCTAGGCAATGCAACAGCAGGGCGCGGCTACTCGAGACAAAGATAAATGTCATTGATGACCTGTATGGACAGACCACAGTGCACTTGTTCACTTGTCACTGGATATGATGGGCTAAAATAATTCAATACAGACTTGATTCTTCCATACCAGAACATAATTTTAGTGTTATTGTGCCTTACCTTTGTGCACAAGTTAAGGAATGACAGTACCTTAACAGCTTCTACCTTATACTGACATTCAATCTGCAGCTAAGCTATGCTCTTCTTGATCTTATTTGGTTGGGCTGACATCTGACCTATTAATAAAATGGAGTTACTAAAACTATATTACTGAGTGACCAGTAAAGTTGTTTACATTTCATCTACAATGCCTTGCATTTTTTTTGTTTCATTTAATAAACACTTTTTAGTGCTGACAAGTAACCAATTGTTTTATTCCAAGTTCATAATGTATTGTGAATTCATTGATATTACTAGATGCTTTGCATTATATGACAATTACTGTATTTTTTTCTTTAGTGACGCCTCAGTCCATTTAAGTAAATATGCACATGATCTACTACAGGTGCCATTAGCCATTAGATTTTCATTCACCTGCTTGCTTCCACTTACGCAGAACTGGAAGTAGCAAACCTCACAGCAGCTCAGTCTTAGTATTGCCAAGCATATGTACACCTGCCCAGGACCCTAACTCTAACCTTAAATGTCACACCAACTCCATATTTGTAATCACAAACATCTGTCACTAAGACAAAAACTCCTAGTCATTTTCTAACACTAATCACTATCTCCCCTACAAAAAAACAAAACTCTCAGTCACGGCCTTATCATAATGAAAAACCTCACTCCATAACTTTAAATCTCACAGTCACTTGCTAATTCTATATCTAAACTCCAGTCCTCAACCCTAATATTAACCCTACTAAGCCCTAATTCTAAATGCAAACCCAGTCCTTAAAACTAAGACTGTCGGCTACTTCCTAAACCTAATCCTAAAAACTCAACCTTAAATCTAAAATTCTTGGTTGTTACCTAATCCTAATCCCATATCTCACTCCCTAAGCCTAAAATAGTAGATCCCTAGTCCTTATCCCAAAGCTCAGCCAATACACCAGAAAACACACACTTTTTCTCAAACTTAATCCCAAGTCTCAGTCCCTAAACTTAAATCTGCGATTCACTCCATAGCACTAACCCCAAATCACAACCCATAAACCTAAATCTCCCAAATTACTCTCTTAACCTAATCTCAAAATCATTCCCTTATCTTAAAGCTCCTAGTTGTTTCATATCTGTAATCCAACTACCTACTCCCTGTCCCTAATACTAAAATTCCTTGTCATTCCCCTAACACTACTCTCTAATCTTGTTTATTAACCCCAATCCTAAATCTCCTACTTATCCCGTAAAAATTAATTAACCCTAATCCTAAACCTTTTACTTGTCCCCTAAAATTAATACAAAACTATCACTTTCTTCTCATAGCTGTTACATTTTTCTTGCTCTATCAGGAATGCCTGTTTGAGAGACAGCATCTGTCTGAAAGTGAATATTCAGCTGTGATATGTGGTCCGCAAGTAGTCATGACTCAAGCAACTCAAGTAGACCCTTAATCAGGTATCAGCATGTTAGCAGATATGGTTATATAATGATGTGACAAATTTGTCACACAACTGGAAAATTATAGGAGTCACCTATTAAACACTGCCACAGATTACCTATACATCTATTCCCTCTAACTGAAAAGTTAAATCCACAATTACAATTAATTACATTTATCATGTTTACTTTTCTGTCCCTTATTTATCCAAACATGTTATATTATTTCTACTTTTTAGATGAGGAGTATATCATGAATGCAGTTGCTTCCAAAACTATACATGCAACTACAAAATTAATTATATAAGTAGGGGCCATAAAACATTTGCAAAAGATAGATATCCTTCCTTACTACTGCTGCTGTGTTCTTTACTCTTGGTGTATCTTGCTGAAGATAGCCTAACATCTGACTAGAATACCAAAGCCTTTACACCTTCCAGTCATTATACATCAGACATATGTCCTACATGCAAGGCATAAGCTACACATGATTTGTAGATGCTTAATCCTCAGAACTTCTTTGCCACCAGTCCAAACGCTATCTCTGGATTCAATCTGTATGCCATTCACCAAGATGATTTATCTGCCAAACCTTTTAAAGACAAGTGCCCTGTTGGGGTTCCTTCTTTTTTTTCCCTCCTTGTAGTTTGATTTCATGTCATCCTGAAAGAGAAAATGTGAGTGTGGAGGAACATTCCCCAAAGAGACAGACATGAGAAGTGCCTTTTGTGTGTGTGTGTGTGTGGGGGGGGGGGGGGTTCTACACATGACCATACTCAGTATGATATCTGTCAGGCAATCGTCCCTAATATATTCCACAGTTGTCTGTCTTTCCTTTCTATTTATTTGGAAAACTACTACTGGAAGTTATCAACTCAGTGTATCATGGCTGAATCTACCTGCCTCAAAGTTCAGCTGCTACTTAAGAAAAAGGCTAAACAATCACATACAGATCCTGCTGCTGCCCAGCCTCCACAAGCCATTTCCCTTAAGTTTGATGAAGGAACCAAGGATCAGCCAGTGCAGACACCAATTTCCTCTGCCATGAACCATTTGGAGGCTAACATGGAGCTGCCTACTCGCATGTCCGCTGAGGACATCTATCACAGATGGAAAGGCTGAATTTTGGCAGGGGTCTGACTCTCCTAGATTTGTCAAGGCAGATGTTGCTTTAAAAAAGAAACAGAAAACCAAACATGTGCCTACTATGGCTAAGGATCCTAACAAACCATGCCAGGACTTTACTCAAGGGGTGTTTAATGCTCCTTTGGCTCAGAATTTCCCACATGGATTGTTTGTTCCCACTGCTGCTGCTTCAAGGTCTTCCACCCCATTTAAGAAACCTAGGGATTATGATTCTTCTGATGAAATGTTGGACTCTGGTGAAGAATATTTAGCATATTCCTCTCAGATGCACTCTCCCTTAGCTCTGGGGTTTCTGATGAAGAAGATTCCTTGTCCCCCGACTCTCCTTTTGAGGAATTATTTTTTGAAGACACGGTAGTCCATATGATGGGACACTTTAAGTGGGATTGTTCTCATGTTTCAGAGGTCCAAAATATATATTATTAACTCTTGCAAATGGACTTACCTCGACCTTCAGCAATCCCTCCTGACTTAGCTGTCCTTTTGGACACATTTATAGCTTCTTCTCTGGCTGTCAACTTCCAGCCCGTAAGAAGTCAAACAAATTTTATGATGTTCTTCAGGATCATAGATATTTGTATAAAAGCTCTTCATCTGATCCTTCTGTTGCTTCCTTGTCCACAGATAAGCCATCTAAACTGCTTTCCTCTTGCAAACCTTTACCTTCTGACAAGGACAGTCATGCTATGGAGAGGCATGGTCATAAAGTGTATAATTCTGCTACTTTGGGTTTTAGAGCTATTGATTATCAGTCCCACATGACAGGATATGTCCTGGCTCTTCTCTCCCAGCTGGAGGAGGGGTTAACTGATATGCCTGATCCAGAGAGTAAGACCTCTGCTCTTTCTTTTCTGAGTTCTGCGTCTCGGGCAGCTTGTCATTCCATTAAATGCAGCTATGATCCAGCTGCTGCCTCTTTTAGGGTAGCAGCATATGGTTCTGTCATTAGAAAATATTCCTGGCTGCACATGCAAGTTTTACCTGAGAACATTAAAGCCAAACTTTTAGGCTGTCACTTTGACAACTAGAATCATTTTGGCATTGCTGCTGCAGAATTATTTAAAACCCTGCAGGGTAAGAGCAAAGTTATTCAAGAACTAAAACAAATGCTTGATTCTCCTGTAACAAAGTTCCAGAGTAATTATCCATCAGAATCTTACTTTGTCCATAGGCAGTCTAGACAACCTGCTGGGAGTAAGAGAGTTTTTAAACAAACTTTCCCAGACAAACCCACTCAAGTTCCAGAGGTCAAAAGCCATCTTTTTGTGACAAATCTGCCTCTGTCTGAGATTCAGCCTCCCCTCCCTTTTACCCATATTCCTCTGTCCATCTGGCTAATCCTTTTCTTTCATGTTTAGCAACAGATAGCTACAAACACCTGGGCTCTCTCTCACATCCATCATGGTTATTTTATGACTTGGAAGTTCCTTCTCCACTTTCCAGCCTTCCTCAGCTTCTTTGTTTTCCTTTGGTTCTGAGGTATTTAGTGGAACAGGGAACCATCCAACCTGTTCCCTTGTCTTAGCAAGGAACAGCTTTTTATTCCAGGATATTTCTAGTTCTAAAGAAGGAGGGGTCATGGGGTCCATCCTAGCCCTATCCTTTCTCAACACCTTTCAAAAGATTGCTTCCATCAAGATGGTGTCTCTTCATACACTTTTCCAACTTTTTACTCTCCCAAGCTTTTCTGGTCCCTCTGGATTTGAAGGACTGTTATCTCCATATTCCTATTTATCCTCTCTTCATGAAGGTTTTTACATTTCTCTACTTTTTCCTGTCATTATCAGATTCCTGCTTTGCCTTTTGTTCTTTCTACAGCTCCAAGGGTATTTACCAAATGTCTGACCCCTGTGGTAGCTTTTCTAAGACTTCATGGAATTCACATATTCCCTTATCTGGATGACTTTCTAATTCAAACTCCCTCTCACTTGCTCCTGCTTTAAAATCTACACTTCACTATGCTTCTCCCTTGATATGTGGGATTCATCCTCAGTCTTAAAAAGCTGTGTTGACTCACTCTCAGGACCAAGTGTTTTTGGGTTGCAGGATTCAAACCATCTCAATGTTGGCTTGCCTCATGCCCCCTAAGATCCTCTTTTTGACTGCTTATTTCATGTATCTTCTTCCTTTTCCAGTTCTTCCTGCAAGGGAATTTTCTTCAACTTCTGAGGTACATGGCATCCACCATTCCCATGATTCAGTGTGCTAAACTCTACATGAGGAAATTTCAATGGTATCTCAAGATTGTTTGGCTTCAGTACTGCCACACTCTGAAGTATCTTATCACTCTCTTACTTTGTCTCAAGCTCAAACTCTACTGATGGATTCAGCAGATATCTTTAAATGTAGGTCTGCCTTTTCAGGTTCCTCTAACTACTCAAGAACTGTACACAGATGCTTCTGAATGAGATTTGGGAGCTTCCTCTAGCAACCTGAAAGTCCAGGGACTTTTGTCCCATCAACAGATGATGTCAGACCATATTAACATCAAAGAGATGAGGGCTCTAATCCTAACTTTTCAGGCCCTTCACTCCCTTTGGCTTCCAGTCCTCTAAAGGTTTTTTTATAGACAATAGCACAGTTATGTGGCACATCAGCAAGCAAGTAGGCAAATATCTTTCCTTCTTTGCAGGCTCAGTATTCAGGCTTGGGATTTTGCAATTAGCCGTCAACTTGTTCTTGGGTGGTTAACATCCTTTCAGAGTACAAGCTAGTGGCAGCCTCTTTGAGCAGGTCCAGGAAAAATCTTCACAAATGGGTGCTTCACATGGAAGTATTTCTGGACATTGCACATTGGTGGGGTACTCCTGGAAAATATATTTTACCTCTTTAAACAGACAACTTCTCAAGTTCTGTTCCAGAGTGCCAAGTTCCTTGGCTTTGAGAGTGGATGCTCTTTCATGGAAAGGGATGCATCTGTATACTGATCCTCCTCTTCCATTGCTTTCCAGGGACTTGCACATGCACATGTGGGACACAACCAAAATCCTGCTGGTTACACCCTTTTAGCCCAGACAGCACAAGTTCCACTTTTTTCACCTGGCCAGGAGCAATCATCACAAGTTAAATCCCAGGATGGATCTTCTCAAACAGGACAAGGGATGTCTCATTCACCCTAGGGTTTTGATTCATTTCAGACATCGGTTTTCTGAGGACATACTTCCAGTTTTATAAGAGGCCAGAAAACCCACTACTATCCTTAAAATCTTTTGTAGCTAAATGGAAGAGATTTTCAATCTGGTCTCAAGGATGACATGGATCCTTTTTCTGTGTTGGTCCCTTGGGTTCTTTCTTATCTGTATGAATTGCACAATGCTGATTTGGCATAGTCTTCTGTTTAAGTTCATTTGTCAGCTATCTCTGCTTGCTTGTCTCTGAGTCCACCTTTGGCTTCCAATTTTGATGTCAAACATTTTCTAAAAGGTGTGCTTCATATTAGACCTCCAAGAAAGCTTATTCTGCCTTCTTAGTACCTTAATTTCCTTCTTGAAGAATTGGATCATTCCCCTTTTAAACCTGTCTTTTCTTCTTCACTGCAGCATTGTACTTGGAAGACTATATATGTTGGTGGCTCTTACCTCTGCCAAGAGGGTCTTTGAACTTCTAGGACTCATGGCAATTCCTCCTTTTTTTTAGTTTTTAACAAAGGCAAGGTGTCTCTTCATTTCAATCCTTCCTTTATGCCCAAAGTGGTTAATGATTTGTCTTTGAATCAGCCCATTTGTCTTCTGTCCTAGTTTTCTTCTTTACAAATTTCTAGTGAGAAGGTACCACACACCTTGGATACACATGGGCAGCTCAGATATTACTCGAATAAGACAAAATGCATCAGAAACTCTGAGCAGCTTTTTGTTCCTTTCATTCTAGGATATTGAATTTAGCAGTATCTAAGCAAACCATCTCTCCCTTGATTTCTACAGCCATGTCGGTTTGTTATTCTTTTCAAGGCAATCACCTTTCCTCTTTCATTTGTGCTCATTCTACTAGGGAAGTGGCCTTTTTGGTGCTTTTTTCAAGGATCTGGATACTAGATCCATCATGGAAGCTCCTACTGGATCTTCTGTTCATGCTTTTACCAAACATTGTAAGTTGGATGTTATTTGCAGGGCTAGGGCAGGATTTGCGAGGGCTAGCTTTCATGGTTTGTGGAGGGCTCTTTTCTGCCTTCCTCCTCCCATTATTTCCACTGGCTTTTATACTTTTTCAAGAGTAAAGAATACTGCAACAGTGAAAACGAGGAACATAGTACAGTTATGAAAGATATTACCATGCTAGTAGATGTCCTACTTCTCACTGTTATAGTACTCTGTTCCACCCTCCTGCCCCTTATTATTTTCTGCTGCTCTCCATCTGGTCTAAGGGTCCCTATTCCATTCTTATGTCCTTCTGATTCCCTTCTTGGATGTGCATGCTATTGTTTCTTTGTGGTTGCCTAAGAGCTTCTGGGGCATTTCAGTTCCGAGGATTAGGCTGCTATACGTTACATATGCATCTTACATCCTGCATGTAGGACATACTTCTGAAATATGATTCCTGGAAGATGTAAAACATTTATGCAGGCTGGACATTAGGCTATATTTGGAAGAATATTCCAAGATTTAAGAATACTGCAACAGGGACAAGTGGAACCTCTACTGTTTTGGCAAGATCACACACAACTGTACTTTACTAGACTAACAACCACAGAAGTTGAGTGATGCTTTACTGAGGTTTTACTGATACTTGAACTGTAGATGGTTGTCAGTGGTAATGTTACCAAAACTTAAGTCACTTGTCACTTGTCACTAAGACTTGGCACCCTCTATAGTCCTTGTGCGAAAGTATGTCCTGCTAATGTATTTTTAATTTAAAAACCTCCAGGATATTTGTCTTCCCTCCCCAGCTAACCAGCAGCCTACCTAGCCCCCCCTCTAGTAGCAGTTAAGTTGATCCTCTCTCGCCCTCTCCTATATCCTTGCCCTTAGTATAACACTCACTTCTCGATCACCACATCCCAGCTGAGAACTCTTTGCTTGCTCTATCTCTTGTTCTTCCAGACTTGGTCACTAGGTGGCGCCCTATTCACTAGATACCCTTATACTCCTTTTTTTCCCACTAGAGTTCATGCCTTTCCTGCTTTCCTACTAGTCCTAGCCCTTTTCTAGTTTCTGCATTATATCCATCTCTACTACCTCACTCAGCTATCTAGCAACTTTTCTATTTCTCCCAATCTTCCTATTTTTTTTCCTTTTACGTTATCTCACAGTACACCATCACTTGCACTGAACATAGTGCCCTTTTCACGTCTCACTGATTGTTTTCTGTGCCTTGGTCCCCTCTCTAGCTCTTCCCGCTCAGTTCGCCCTACGGGCTCACTCCGCTTCCCTACCCTACCCCCAATTCCCACCCACCCCCAGTTACCTTAAACTTATACATCCTCAGCCACACCCCCAATTTACTCACAACCTATCACAACTCTAGCCTCATTCACATCTACAAACTCCCAACTCCCTTCTTACTAGCTCACCCAATTCCATACCATTAAAGCACTACTAATTTCAAACCTTGCTTAGCTCTCCAAACTAAACATGCCCCTGACTATTAAACCACTTTACTTACTCCTACTTCTTAACATTCTACTTTTATACTATACACTTACTTCCTATGAATACTACACCCTTAGCAGATCCCCTAGCTTACATAAACACACAAGCTCTGTCCTTCCTCTAGCCAAACAAACCTATATTAACCTCCTGGCATCTTACCCCTACCTTCCCCCTCACTACCACAGGATACTCCTCAACAAGTACCACACTACTAGAAAGTTATACCTAATACCCTTCAAACAATCAAAATTACTATCACTTCCTCTATCACTCTTATTGTCACATGGAGACATTCACCCCAACCCTGGCCCACACAATTCACTCCTTCACACCCTCTCAAACCAAGCCAGAAACAACGTGCACTCTCCTTTCTCGTCTAACTCCCTGTCAATAGCACACCTAAATATTTGTAGCATTAACAATAAAATTACACAACTCCATGCTTTAATTGACTTCTACTCATTTGATATCCAATGTCTTACTGAGACCTGGCTTAAACCAGGTACCAAAGACAATGAAATTATTCCACCTGGCTATAGCATTTTAAGGAAAGATCATCTGAACAAAAAGGGTGGGGGAGTTGCCTTACTTTATAAATCTGAACTCCAAGTGACCTCAATTGACTCCCAGCCTCCATCCCTTGCCAATGCTGAAATACTCTGTAGCAAATTCCAAGTAAATAAAACCAAAGCCTTATACATAATATGTTCCTATATCCCTCCTGGTAACAACCTAAATACACTTGAAAACATACTTAGCTGGCTCTCATGTCACTTCCCCCAAGAAACTATCATCTTAGGATACTTTAATATCGATTGGAACTCCTGCATATCCCCAAAACCCACCCATCACCTCAACCTCTTTAGTTTTCAACAAACCATAAACTCCCCAACTAGGGTTCACAAATCTACCAATAAACAACTATCCTGGACTGGATATTGGTCAACAATAATCCCCTCTCATATAATACGGGAATTCTCCCAGACAATATCAGCGACCATCTTCTTACCTACATCACAAAACAAAAAAACAACAATCTCAAGCAAACTATCTTTCGTACTATACATAACAAAAAAAATTCAACCTTCCGTCTTTCCTTATTGAACTTCATGTATGTAACTGGTCAGCTCTAAAACACCTTCCACTTGATGAAGCAGTTACCCATTTTAATAATACATTCCTCCAAATTCTTGAACGTCATGCCTCCTCATGCTTAATTAGAACAGGATCCAAAGCTGCCCCTTGGCTTTCTAAAGAAACCAAGAAAACAATGCTATTAAGGAATAAACTATGGGCAAAATGGAGATCCACTAAAAACCCAACTGATCATCAAAACTTCAAACACCTCAGAAATACTACAAAAAACTCACCCATCTTGATAAAAAAAAAAATTATTACCTTCAATATCAACAAAATCATTACCATAACCCCAACAAATTCTGGTCAGGAATCAATAAACTGCTCCACCCAGGGAATACCAAAACACCTACTCCAGCTAACTTAGCTCAGTTCCCCCCCAATACTATAGCCAATACATTCAACAACTTCTTCTCAGAAACAGTCACCACTCTAGCAAAGACCATGACTCCCCCCTTCTAAAACCCTCCCTGAAAAATTACACCCCCACTTTAAAATTTAATACAGTCTCCACAACCCATATACGTAAGTTACTCTAAAAACTTAAACCATGCACTCCCTCAGCCGACAAACTACCAGCTGAATATCTACAACTAGCAGCAGCAGAAGTAGCATACCCAGTCTCTATCTTAATTAACAGAACCATAACCGAATCTACAATTCCTTCCCTCTGGAAAGTTTCCCATATCATTCCCCTGCATAAAGGAGGTCCCTCAAATGAACTTTCTAATTTCCATCCTATAGCCTTACTATCACCTCTATCTAAAATTATGGAACACTGTATACACCAACAACTTTTACACCATCTTTTACAAAATACCCTACTTGCTGACTCCCAACATGATTTCCGACCTTTCCATAGCACCTCCACTGCATTTCTCTCCTTCACAGATACCATCAACAAAAATCGCAATAACAACCTATTTTCCTCTTTTTTATTTCTTGACCTCTCTAAAGCCTTCGATATGGTTAACCATCAACTTTTACTTGACACTCTGACATCATTCTCACTTGACTCTTCAGCTCTTCACTGGTTCAACTCGTATTTGAAAGATAGGAAACAAGCTGTCCTTTGGGACAGCCATCTATCCTCTCTGCTCCCAATCACTATCGGTGTCCCTCAAGGATCCATCTTATGTCCCCTCCTCTTCTCCATATTTATAAACAACCTGTCTACTTCACTCCCAACATCCACTTGTATTCAGTATGCAGATGATTCAACTATCATCTGCTCTGCTGCATCTCCAGCTGTACTTCATTCTTCAACCCAAAAAAATCTTTTCAGCAGCTGAAAAATGGTTCCAAAATATCTGTCTTCTCCTCAACCCCAAAAAATCCAAACTATTACTATTCTCCCCAACCCCTAAGTCTATCCCTCTTTCCTTTTCTATTGTATCTAACAATGGCACTATCATATCACCTGATTCTTCTACTAAACTTCTAGGCTTTACAATTGATAATCAACTTAACTTTGAGTACCACATTGACCTAACCATCAAAACAGTTAATAAAAAGATAGGTGCCCTCTATATACTCAAGCCCTTTCTTACTCCTACCACCAGGGTGTCCCTTGCCCAAACACATCTCATCTCTACATTATTGTATGCCTCTCCATCTCCTATAAACCTGTCAAAATCTAACCTTCAAAAACTTGCCACAGCCTACCATAGCATTGCCAGGTTTGCCTCAGGCTCCCCTTTTCAAACCCATCATTGTGTTAATCTCAAAAAGCTCGGTTGGCTAGAGCTACAAAATCTTATTCTCCTACATCAACTAGTTATTACCTTTAAAATACTCCATTACCCTACCAATACACCCATACTTAATAACCTTATTGCCCCTTACAAGAATCTCAGTTCACTTAGATCAGCCAACAAACTACTAGTTGCGACTCTCAAATCTCACAATAAAGCTGGTGACTCCTTGTTCACAAATGTTGTTGGCTCACACTGGAATAAACTTCCCATAGAACTGACCACTCTTGGATCAGCACAACTTTTCAAGAAATGACTAAGGAACTATTTCAAATCTCACTGGCTTTGTCCTTGCTCTAATCCTGACTGACCTCAGCATCTTACTCTCCTTACAGCTCTTTACTCTACTCCTCTACTTGTCACTATCACTAGTGCTACCCCCCTCTGTAGCTCTCCTTGAATTTTACTTCCATTTTTAATTTTCATTAACACCTTCTGCTCTTTCTACTTGACATATTACTACAACCAGTCATATATCCTTTCTATTTAAACCTATATCCTGCTACATATGGAACTTCTCTGTTTCTTAAAAATAGTACCCTAGCACTAAAAGTGTTATCATTATTGTAAATACTGTATATATGACTATTAGACTTAGGGGTGAGTCACTATTTTCTCTCCTTCAACATTAGTATGATTGCGTGGTTAAGATTATAGAACTAGGAATCCTCACTGTTTTGACTATATTCTATTGTATTTGCTTCTATACTATTACTAAGCTATTTTAGCTCTCTTACATGCCTATAATACTGTATCCTATTGTGCTTTTTTTTTTTTGATGTACCTTGTTATGTTATGTTTGTACTAGTACATAGTGGAGCTTTTCTCCTCGGGCCTCTGCTGAAAATGGACATATATCCAGCCAGACTAGCCCGGTCAACAAATGTAAAATAAAATAAATAAATAAAATAAGACATTAATTGAGGAATTGTTGGTTGGCATCTATTTCTGAGTATCATAAATGTCATGTTTCTAAATACCATAAGGAATTTGAGAGTATAAATTTGATATGACATATTGTAAAAATGTTGAAAAGTATAGACACCACTGTAGAAGGCACCAACAAACAATTCCTTCTTGTAAAAAAGCAACTTTTAATCTGGTTTAATGTACAACACTGCAGTTATGTTTTCATCCAACAGGCTTCATCAGATAACATTCAGTACTAACCCCCCACCTATATTTTATAGAATGTTTATCTGTTTAGTACATTTTTTAATTAACATTTTAATTAGCATTTTTTAATTAGCAATATTTAACAATATGTTAATTAAAAAGGGCTTATGATTGGTTAACGATGTTGGTTTTACTATAAAATGGTGGGATTTAGGACTGAATGTTATCTGATGAAGTCTGTTGGATGAATTAAACCAGATTAAAAGTTGCTTTTTTTACAAAAATAAATTGTTTGTTGGTGCTTTCTACAGTGGTGTCTATACTTTTGGATGTTATTGGTGACTTTTTTTGGCACTACTAGCTTCAATTTTACTGGTTATATTGTAAAAATGTCCTACAGCTCTTGACAGTCCATAAGTAAAGTTCTGTGAATTTTCATGCTAATGTCTGATGGACAGCTTTTTCTCCACATTACTTCTTGCAACTTTGTCCACGACATATTACTAATCATTCATATGCCAAGTCACTGTAACTCAGCAGTAAATATAATGCTCTGCACATTCAGAATTGGCATCTTGAAAAGTCAGGAGTCATTTAAAATGTTTGCACTGAGTCATAGTATTACCTTTATGTATTCAAATTACCTGCTAATAAAAATCCACATGTAGCTATTGGGACTAAAGAGGCATTTCTGGTTGACCGAGTTATTCCGGAGGTTTCTTTAAAATATAGGTGACAAGGGTCTCTTTTCATGAAGCAAGAAAAATTCCAGTTCAAAAAGAAATACTAAGCTGATTATTTAGTTAGAGGGTAGGGGGATATAGGAGAGAAACCCACAGACGTGAGGCTTGTGGGAGGCTGGCCCTCCTGTCTGCAAGTAAATCATTTCTGATTTTGTGTTTACCACAGTTGCAATTTGAAGAAATAATGTTTTGTACAAGTCCTTCAAATTGTTATGTGTCTTGAACCAATACACATACTTACCCCCTACTGAGGAAGGACTTCCCATACCCTAGCCATTGATTCAATACAGCAATTTCTCCCGATTTCAGCCAGTAGTGTTATATTATAATGAGAAGCAAATACATTCTTCTTGTCCTGCGAAGCCTAGCTTGTTTATCAACTTTTTGCACATGAAGTAGTACGTTAACAGTTCAGTCATCACAAACTTAGAGTTAGCCCAACAAATGGGCTGTATGTTCTTAATAAATATCCAATTCCACCATACCTCTCATCTGATAATGATTTTCAGGGACGTCCCTGATGCTGCTTCTGATTTGCATTCTACCACTCATAAAACATGTGTAACAGTGACAAAGCAGTAAAAACTGCAGCCATTAATAATTTCAGATATTTCAGTTATACGTATATTATTCTTCAAATGAGACCGATTAATAGTTATTGGGTTATACTATCAACTATCTGAGTCACCACTATTATTTAAAAAATGTCCCTGATATGAGAGTTTGCTCTAAATTATGTTGGACTTCATATCTTCCAAAATAAGAGGCTGTGAGCTACAAAACCTACAGAACAATGTGTATTTACAATGAATTTGGCACATATAATGCACTTGACTGAAGCTTAGTAAGATGACTGTTGAGAAAACTGTTACAAAATAATTGTGCAACAGCAACTTAAATCCATCCAGCTAACTAGTGCCATCACAGAAAACCAGTATCTCCAAAGAATATATAATTCTCTATACGGGTTTTTGTCCACTGCTTTACGCATTCTGCCATTCCACTTTATTGGTAAAGGACCCTCTTTTTACATCCCCATGAGAATGTATTCATCCAGTAGCAACACTTGTTCAGTCTTCTATGATCTCCATTGCATATTTGCTCATCCTGCTAGGTCTTCCATTCCTCCTTCCTTTCTGTTATATATTTAAGGTCTTTTTCCCTTTTCTGATCCCCTTTGACAACTGCCTTTCATCTTGCATGTTTGCTGCTTTCACCACATTTATTGTCCAGCTGTTAGGCTACTTGTTTAGTGAGTTCTCCAGGTCATTACAATCTACTTTATGCCTCTTGTAGGGCCTACCTAGCCTCATATTCCTATGTAGGCACAATGACCTTCTCCTCCTTCAACCCTGTTACCTCTTCCTCAGATCCGTTTCCAAATCCCTTAGTCCTCTATCTCTGACCAATTCCTGTGGCCTATTTAATCCATATGTTTGCTGTCATTCTTCTAAGTCATTTGCATATTTCTCTCCAGCTCAGCATAGTCAACTTCTGGTGTGTGTGTGTGTGTGTGTGTGTGTGTGGGGGGGTATGCATAGTGGGGATGGAATGAGATACAGAAGCACTCCTTGGTCCTTGCTCATAATTTGCGAAGGGGTTAAGCTACCTGATTGGAACAGATATTTATCATCTAATTACATTATATCCCTCCATTGGTCCGTGTTTGGAATTAGTAGGAGGACACCAGTGAAACTGATGGCAAGACTGTGAATTCTTTTATAACCATAAAGTTTTGCTTAGTTTGAAAAGTATAGCAAAAAAGCACAGTGAACCATGAGAGAAGTAAAATATGGAAGAGCTGTGCTCCTTGTGAATAGTAAAAACTATTCATCATTCAGTCTTTCACAGCAAACATTGGAGTGAGAGAGACTGAACTGTATATCAAAATATAAGAGACTGAACAGTGAGTATCTCATCCCAAAAGGCATTAGAGTAATTACAATATTATACCTTCCTATTTTCAAGGAGATAATGACTCTTAAATAAACAAAACTGTACTTTTTACTTTTTCTTAACTGAAAGTTTCTGAATGCAGTGTGTTGTATTCACTAAAGAGCTGTGTGTGTGTGTGTGTGTGTGTGTGTGTGTGTGTGTGTGTGTGTGTGTGTGTGTGTGTGTGTGTGTGTCTCCGTGGACCAGAATAATACACTAGAATGAGGTGATGACTTTGTGAGACTAATAGAGTAGCGGGACGTTATGGTATGCAGTGTGATACCTGGGCTATAACTGATATTGTTTCTCCAAAATGGAAGAGAGCATAGATACAGAGTAACTTACCTTAAAGCAAAATCAGACTGCTGTACCTGAGATCCCAGACACTTTAAAACTTAGTATACCAATAATCACAAAAGCCAAAGGCCTAGCACAGATTCAGTGACATGTACTATTGCCCAACAGATGTGCTGGTTACTGAAGTTCTTACTGGGTGGCATTTCACTTGTTGTTCTTCCCCAGGTCTGCTTCTAAAGGTTAGAGGATAACATGATCCAGCAACTGTCTACAGAAAATGGTCATATAGATGATTCTGCTCCAGTCTTTCTTGCCTTCAAGACTGAAGGCTGAAACTGAAAATGAAAGATGGTATTGACTCATTGGGCCAACCTATTACTAGATAACTTCAGAAGGCATACCCAAACCTCTCATCTGACATCAGTAGTGAATTTAGTGTACTGGGAACTAAAATAGTAACTAGGCATTCAGCAAATACTATTACAGTTCTTTTCACATAAGATTATTATTTTAGTTCTAATATATTCGTTACCTGGATAAAAAGTGATCACTTTTTCACTCATGTAACAAGACTAGTAAAGCAAATTTTCTTCTAGCCTTGTCTTCTTAAGCTATAGAGGAATAGCTAGGGCAGGTCAAAATGGGACAGCTGGCCTGAACACAAAGTGTTAGGTGGCACTATAGGTAGATCCTGATCAGTCTTCAGTGTACTACCGGAATTCAGAAATTAAGAAGCTAATGCTAGCTTGGCATTTGTTGTCAGAAATGAAGAGGTGTAATGCTTTTCTAAGTGTGAAGCATAAACTGTTAAAAGCCATTTGCTACAAATGTAGCAAGTCTTTTTCTTTCTTCTTTTTTTCTCTTTTTGCTTCTCAACTTGAGGTTTAGGAGGGTGTCAGATTGGGGGGGGGGGTATATGGCACCTGGAGCAATAATAGCTAGATATATATCTGATCTCTTTTAAGATGGGTTGCTACATCAGCAATGCAATGGAAGTCATGATAAAGCTGTTGGAATGATATCTCATCTTTCAACAGCTAGACACATCTGAAGTAGATGCCGCAGGTAACAGTAAGATTTTTCTTTTCAAGGGGAAAGAAAAAAATTAAGCTTGAAGTTGACAACCTTAAACCAGTACAATTACAATCCCTATGAGGGATGAATGCAGACAAACAAGGCATGTTCTTCTCATGCAGTACAAAATACAATGAAGGAGGACATCTGTATAGCAACTGTCTTTAAAATTCCAGTATAAATAGATTCGCAAGAATTATAATATTGTTGCAGGTAACACATATTCTTCTGGCTTCTTTGTATAGTTTCCAAGATATAAAAAGTTGTTTACGAATCTTTTAAGAAAATATAATTGCCATTTGTGTACATTTTAATATATTATATCACTGATATAATGACTCTGAATGCACTGATGATTATCACTGTAAAGAAGACTGCGTTACTAATAATATTGCTATTTGTACCTTTTTAATAGCATTTAGTGTTCATAAGATCTTAGCTTGTCTTATACTTTTCAGACTGATTTTTCAGGAAATGCTCAAGAATGTAAGGATATTTGTGGACTGACAGAGGTACGGGCATTGCACCCTGGTGAGAAATTATACTGTCTCTCATGCAAACAGTTTTATTTATACATTAAACCATCTTTACTGAGAGCCATCAATGACTTTTCCTCATTCTTGATGCTGCCTTTGCATTTAATAAAATCTTCCTAGGTGTTTTATACTGTTCTGGGCCTCCATTAGTAAACTGTTAAATCCAGGACATGCTAAACAACCAACATCCAACCCACAAAAACAAACTCATACCATAGCCATTCAGTTCAATAACCACTTTATACAGAGTGTCATTAACAAATCAGGTGACTAATCAAGCTCCTGACATCTCTGCTCAATGAAATAGGCTCCTTCATTTCTTCTCTGTCCAGCCAGTTCCCACAGAAACATCAAACTTTACATCAAACATTTAAAGCCTACTGTGACAATCTACCTGCCCATATCTTAAAATAGTAGCTGAGGCTATTACATAGCCAGTTTATATTCTGATAAAACACTCAGAAGGGAATTTCTAAAAATAAGGTCATAGAAAGGAGGTTCTGAAAATAAATTGCACTTGGTATGGAAAAAATATTCCATTATTGTGACACAGCTCACCCCCTTCCCCCCACAGAAACCTATGCACTTCTCATATAACTTTTATAATAGCCATTTATATATATATATATATATATATATATATATATATATATATACACAGTTATCAACAAACCTGCTTTATACACCCTGTCTTAGCAACAGCCTGAACATTTTCTGTCCTGCCTAGTTTGATTCCCTCACCTCCATTTCTTTGAATTCCTAATTACAAATCATATAGGTTCATAGGTTCATAGGTTCATACTAGGCTATCTGCCCTAGGGCATTTATAAGCCTAGCCAGAGTGTGTTTGGCTTTCGCCACCCATTTTAAATTAATTTTGCTATGCCTTTTTTTGAGGTTAGTATACTGTGCCTCTGTCTAACAGTGACACAGAAGTGATAGCCGGGGTAAACCTACGATCTCCCATCCACTCATCAAGATTCCTCTTGAAGAGAGTCAATGAGGCACTCTGCCTAACCTGGACTGGGATTTTATTCCAGAGTGAAGGGAGCCTCTGGGTTATGAATCTGTCCCTCCAGCATGTCCTATTTATTTCAGTGCTGAGGTTCAAGTCTCTCGAGTGCGCAGCTCAATGAGATTTGGATTTTCTGAGGTGCAGCATGTCCATTAATTCCAGGTTGGACATGGCTTTATACGTCAGGCACAGATCGCCTCTGAGCAGGCGGTATGCCACTGAGTAGAGCTGGAGTTTCTAGATCTATTTTCTATTTGACAAACCCACTAATACATCTTTTGAAATGTTCAATGCTCAACATTTACTAATATAGCAATAACCCACGCCTGGGTGTGGGTAATGCTGGATTTACCCACGGTTGGCATGGTTTGGTCCCGAGGGCGAAGCCCGAGGGACCAAACAAAGCCAACCGTGGGTAAATCCAGCATTACCCACACCCATGCATGGGTTATTGCTATTATACAATGACATTATTTAAGAAAAAAAAAATTACTTTTCTTAAATAATGGCATTGTATAATGCCTCCTTGCTGCCCTTCCGCAGCTGTCTGGTATTCATGAGTTCTGATGTACTGCGCATGCCTACGCAGTACATCAGAGCTGTGGGCAAAAGCAACGGAGAGAGCAAGATCTCTGTTGCTTATTTTAAAGCTGTCTCGCTATGTTAAACCCATTTAACATAGCGAGACAGTTTTGAAAAAAGCAGAGGAGAAAGCAAGATCTCCGTTGCTTTTTACACACTGTGTCGCTATGTTAAAGGAGTTTAACATAGCGAGACAGCTTTAAAAAAAGCAACGGAGATCTCCGTTGCTTTTTTTAAACCTGTGTCGCTATGTTAAACTCCTTTAACATAGCAAGACAGTGTTTTAAAAAAGACTTATACTAATGGAAAAAGTCCGGGCGACCGGACCTTTTTTCATTAGTGTAAGTCCATTTACAACGTGCACGCTGACCAGTCAGCGTGCACGTTTTGGAATATTAATGGGGGGGGGGGTCATGGTATAATAATGCATAAGTACCTTTTATACTGTAATACTTTGCCTTTATTGCATATGAGTTCAATCTCATTCGCAAATTAATGTGTATTTGTTAATGTATATTACTTAATGTCTGCTCACGCATATTAACAAATGTTTGTTTAAAAATGTTTGTAATGTGTCAGGCAGCCTCTGATTTCTTAATGTGTTACATAGGGCAGATTTTTCTTAAGTTCAAAGTACTTTCGAAAATTTTGTTTTACCACAGATAAAATATTTTTATCATATTCAGATAATTGAAATGTATCATACATATGACTTCATTTCTGGATACATATAACAATGGCTGTTTGCATATGACCTGGCACCAGGTACCTTAAAAAAATCAGTGTCCATAGAAACTTTTCTGGAGAGATTGGTGTTACATGTTTATGACATATTTCTTAATGAAGTAAAATAGCTCATCAGATCAGCTCTGTTTTGCATATTTTGTTCTAATTAAAGGTATACTCACTGTTAATTAAACAGCACATACATCTGTTCTGTTATGTTACAACAAAGTAATAACACTTCCACAGTAAATTGGCAGTGAGCTTGTGGAATAACTGTGCAGGTAAGATACTGCCCTTTTGGAAGACTTTATAGTTTCTTTATTCAGTTTTTGTGCTGAGATTTTGGGCAAGAACAATGCTCAAACTGCCTTGTTATGCTTCTGTGATTAGTTGATAGAACTGAAGAAAAATGATGTATTGGGTAGAAAAAGTCTGACATGTTCTGTAATGATGATAAAAGGGGATTGCAAAAACTGAAGAAGAGAATTCATTTAAATATTTGTGTGCTAAGGATTTTAAACCATTGGTAGAGATGCTGAGTGAATGAATGATTGAATGATTGAATGAATGAATGAATGAATGAATGAATGAATGAATGAATGAATGAATGAATGGTTATAAGATGGGATAAGAATAAAGAAAAATTGTGGATAGTTATCATAGGTTCATAGGTTCATAGGTTCATACTAGGCTATCTGCCCTAGGGCATTTATAAGCCTAGCCAGAATGTGTTTGTCTTTCGCCACCCATGTTAAATTTATTTTGCTATGCCCTTTTTCGAGGTTAGTATACTGTGCCTCTATCTAACAGTGACATAGAAGTGATACCCGGGGTAAACCTACGATCTCCCATCCACTCATCAAGATTCCTCTTGAAGAGAGTCAATGAGGGACTCTGCCTAACCTGGACTGGGATTTTATTCCAGAGTGAAGGGAGCCTCTGGGTTATGAATCTGTCCCTCCAGCATGTCCTATTTATTTCAGTGCTGAGGTTCAAGTCTCTCGAGCGCGTAGCTCGATGGGATTTGGATTTTCTGAGGTGCAGCATGTCCATTAATTCCGGGTTGGACATGGCTTTATACGTCAGGCACAGATCTCCTCTGAACAGGCGGAATGCCACTGAGTAGAGCTGGAGTTTCTTTAACCGGGCAGCATATGGCATCTGTTTGAGCCCTTTGATCCTCTTGGTGAGGTACTTTTGGGGTCTTTCCAGTTGCTGCAGGTGTCTGGTAAGGTACATCCCAAAAGGGGTATTGTACTCAATTATGGGCCTGATGAGGGATGAGTAAAGAGGCACGATGACCTCCCCTGATCTAGATGTGAATCCCTTCATGATTAGGTGGGCTATATAAAATGTTTTTCTAACCACTTTGGCCACGTGGTTGTCAAATGAGAGATTGCTATCAACTTGGGTCCCCAGGTCCCTAATTACTTCTTCTGTACTTAATGGATTTCCACCTATGTGGTAATTTGTGGGCACTTTGTTTTGCCAAAGGGATGACTATACACTTTTTGGCATTTAGCTTGAGGCCATGGCTCTGGCACCAGTTGTCTGTTTCTATGAGGCCCTTTTGGAGGATGCTTGTGTCAGCTGGAGAGTCGATTATGGCACCCAGTTTGCAGTCATCTGCGAACTTGGTCAGCCACAGTCCTTCCGTGTTGGCCTGTACCTCCGAGAAATATATACCGAACAAGAGAGGTCCCAGGACTGAGCCTTGTGGAACACCACTTGTAACTGGTTTGGAGTCTGACATGGCTCCAGCAATTCTAACCATGTGGGTTCTGTCCTTGAGCCAGTTTGCAATCCATCTAGTGACATAGGGGTTTATATTTAAGCTGGTGAGCTTATCTATAATGCCCGAGTGGGGTATTGTATCGAAGGCTTTGCGAGGTCCAGGTAGGCTGTGTGGACCACCTTCCCTCGTCAATGGCCTTGGTGACTGTTTCAAAGAAATCAACCAGGTTTAAGAGGCAGGATCTGCCCTTAACAAAGCCGAACTGGGTAGGATCCAGTGTTTGTAGGTCCCCAATATCTTTATTTATGAGGTCCATGATGATCCTTTCCATAGCTTTGCAGACCAAGCTAGTCAGGCTTATGGGGCGATAGTTTCCAGGATCCGTTGAGGCACCACCTTTATGGAGAGGGACCACTGTTGCTGTACGCCACTCTTTGGGCACATATCCTGTAGTAAGGCTGAGATTGAACAGTAGTTTTATGTTTGGGTTTAGCTCTTCTTTGAGTTCATGTAGGACGCAGCCGGGACACCATCTGGTCCCATTGATGCTGTGTTTTTGCTTTGGAGAGGCGGCTCTTACCTGAGCATCTGAGATGTCAGGGGCAGCACTCTGCTGGGATAGATATTTGCCCTTTTGGTGGGGAGGGGAGAAGTTTGCTGAACCTGTCAGCTAGGATGTTGGCAATGTCTGTGGGTTCGTGTATTTTTGTCATTTTGGACTAATTCTGAGCATATCTGGGAATTACCACCCAGGTTCCTAACATAACTAAATAAAGCCTTGTGATTATCCTTAGTGTCCTGTGCAATTTTTCTCTCGAAGCTGGCCTTAGACAATTTTATGTGTGCCCGTAGTTTTTTGCTAATACTGATCAGTGATGCCTTCCCTTTTGGGATTTTGCTTTATCATTTAGTAGCTTCCTCCTTCTATTGTATAGTTTGTTTATGGCTGGGGTCCACCAGACAGGACGTCTGCCTTTGGAGGATTGGGTCTTGGTTTTATTTGGGATCGCATGATCCATGCATTCCTGAAGGTGTTCATAGAATGCATTTATAAAGGATTCTGCGGTCTGGGCTGTATTTTCCACAGGCCCGGGGGCTTTGAAGGATTCCACCTCAGTTTTGAGGAGTGTAAAATTTGCTTTAGAGAAGTTTTTCACTGTGGTTTTCTGGGCAGGGGTGGGGTCGGGATGTGAATATCCAGTGAGATTAGTTTATGGTCTGATCTTACCAGTGAGGGATACACTTCTGGTCTGGAGCATAGAGTCCCCATGTTGGTGATGATCAGGTCCAGTATGTTTTCCCCTCTTGTGGGAGTGGTAACAAGTTGTTCCATAGCATTTGAGTTTATAAATTCTAGGAACCTTTGGGCTAGGGTGTTGGAGCTCGAGTAATGCTCCCAGTCTATGTTTGGGTAGTTGAAGTCGCCCAATATAATGGTGTTTGGAGAGACCTTCATATTTTCCAGTGTTCTCAGGAAGGCCGAGTGGGGTTCCTGGGTTTGGGAGGGTGGTCTGTAGCAGGCTATAAACTGGAAGACAGTTTTACCCACTGTTAGTTGCACATGGATAGTCTCTGATGCTTCGTGCTTTGCCACCAACCTGGAGGTGTGGGTATCTTTGATGAATATCGATACTCCCCTCCTTTTCTGGTTCGGTCCAAGTTTTGGGGCGAAAAGCATGGTATGAGGTATAGCCTGGTAGTGCTGGGGTGCTCTCGGAGCCCTGAACCAGGTTTCTGTTACTGCACAGATATCGATGTTCTCCATGCTAAGGAGAGTTTCGAGTGCGTGCATCTTGAGGTTTAGACTTCTGGCGTTGAGTAGCATTACTCTTAGTTTCTTATCCCTTGTGATACCTATGGAGGTGGGTTTGTCTTTTGAGCCTTGCCTAAAAAGGCACTATGGGGGTAGCAAGAGCCTTTGCCAATATCCGAAAGCCCAGGGTGACAGGTGCAAGCCGTCCCTAGCGAAGCATCGTGGCTTGTCGAACATATCATCCCAAGCTGACAGGCATTGGATCCCCTTTGAATGACACCAGTACTTAAGCCAATTGTTGAAATTGATCATCTTGTCTTCATATTGTGGCATCATTCTTGGTGAGGGTAAGATGCTACTCAAGGTCAGGGTCATACCGGCCTGGGCTACATGCTCAGAGAGCTCCTTTATGTCTCTTTTCATGTAGTCCAGGGAGGTGCATCTCAGGTCATTCACACCAGCATGGACAATGACTGAGTCATATTTGTACTTGCCTTGGAGTGACCTGAGTGCTTGTGTTATGTGGCGGATCCTAGCACCCGACAGGCTGCTCACCGTGACCCTCTCCTTGTTCAGCCTGGTGAGCGGGACGTCAGTGTGCCTGACGATAGAGTCACCTATTACAAGTGTATCAGGTGTGTTGTTTAGTCTTAAGGGCTGTGACTGTTTGGCACACTGGCTTTGTGAGATATGTGTTGCACGTGTTTTGTTTTGGGGTAGCGGCTGCTTGGGTGTCTGCTTTGGAGGTCTCTGCTGCTTGGCAGATCTTTATTTAGAGCCTCCAGTATGTTTTTGTGTGATTATGTGTTTGGTTTGCTGTCGTGGTAGGTCTATGTGAGACTGGAATTGTAGTGAGTATGGTTTCCTTCTCCTCCTGACTGGTTATGCCAGTACTGAGTTGAGAGAGCTTAGCCTCCAGTTTGGCTATATGGTTGCATCTCTCACATGTGTTGGAATTTGTTGGGAGGAGGAGAGGGTTGTCTGTGTACATGAGGCAGTTGTAACATTGCCTCAAGATTCCCAGATTCACCAGCTGGACCGGAGAGGAGAGTGACAACTGACCTTTGGACATGCTAGAATAATATTGGGAATTCCTTAATAATTGAAAATCAGGGCCAGTGGGGAGTGAGGGTGTAGTGCTTTTAATTTTTAGTGCTGACTTATATAATTGCTTTAGTGAGCAAGTGCCAGGTAACTTAAGTGCAATGTGTTACAGGTAACTTAAATGCAAAAACGACAAACAGTAACTTACTTTCAAGTGAAACAAGGAAATAAGTACAGTAAGCAATGCAGATATCACTAGTGAGCCACAGAAGCACTGAGAAGCGCAGATTAGGTGGAATTAGCGTTCCAGGGAAATAACAAGCAAACAAACAACAAGCATATAAACAAAGCTATATTCAGCAGGCCTGGATCTAGTCTATGCTACTGCAAACAAGGTGTACCAATTTCAGTAAGATACAGTTCAAATATTCAGGCACTATAAACCTTTAACCAGAAATTCCCAGCTCAGAAGGGCAGAGTCCAGCCTCTTCTCCCACAAGAGTGCAGACCACAAACCTTCTTAATATAAAATAACTGGCCTGAAGCCCAAGTGCCTAAACCAGAACTAATACACTTTAAGAATAACAGACACTGGGCTCTTAATCATATTGGGGGGTTTGGGAGAGTGGCCTAATGGTTAAGGTGTTTGCCTTACAAACACAAGGTACAGGGTTTGAATCTCACAGAGGATAATTGTCTAGGCTTAAAATGCCTTGCAAGGGCAGTTAGCCTAGTACTAATCTATGAACCTAAGTAGTAAGACATGGGAAGATAGATCAGATTTATCAAAAATGGTAGAACCTGGCTCTTGCTAATATGGATTATAAGATTTTATTGAATATATTTTCAACTTAGAATTACTAGTATACAAGGTTGTTTGAACAAGATTTATGAGACCTGTGGGTATCTTTGTAGAAATTGATTTTGATTTGTTATGCTATAGAAGTGACTAAGATGGGAATGAGTAGTAGTTTTTTTATATAATTAAAATTATACTACTGTTTATTAAACATGCATATTTTTGCAGGAAGCTTTGGAAAATATGCAGTTATCACATACATAGTCATGGTTGCTAAGAGCTATAGGTTTGGAGGTCAGTATTAGAAGGTTGATTAACTTTATCTGTATTGATAGCTGGATTACGCCATTGGTTAATATTGTGCTTGATGAAGTTATGAGTTTGGGGAGGAGTGATGGGGTTTCCCACCAGTCCCTGTGTTATTTAGTTTGGTGGAGAATCAGGTAGTTAGGGAGATGAATGTATCTTCAGAGATCTGAGGAATATAGATGATGAAATTGTTGTTCTCTCCTACTATCTTTAATTACCCCAGTGATTTAGTTCTGTTAATAATGGAGGAACATTTAGTGCTTTTGAGCTGGGTAGGTAACAGGGCTTCATGTGGTTAGTCTAGAAATGAGCACAAAACAGTACGGACTTATGATATGGAAAGGAGTTGGGTAGGTATGTTTTTCTGAGCACCACATCTTTTTGTTAGGCATGCAGTTTGATGGTTTGAGCTAACAATCTTGGAATGAATGAGGCTGTTAGGGAAGATGAGGAACTTGAGGGATTTGATTTCTCTCTGGAAGGCTTATTCTCTGTCATTTAAGAAGAAGGTTTATTTAAAAACAAATCCTGCTAGGTTTACAAAGCTGTTTTAATATGGTTTACCCTTTATTAGAATGTTTCAGTGTAGCATTGTTAGGACTGTTTATTTTGGATTTTTGGAGAACAGAAAGAACCCTTTTACCCTGTTAAGATGCTTATACTATACAGGAAGGAAGAGAAAATAGGATTCTGTATGACTTATTTAGTGAGTTTTATTTATTTATTCTTATTTATTTATTCACTTGTTTGTTTAGTTTTTGTGCTGCATATACATTTTTTGTTGTTTTCCTTGAAGAAGAATTGAATGAACAATTTGTTGGGTAGGGTGATATGTGACAGTGGTACGAAGAAGAAGACACAGTTTCAAAAGAGAAGCATTTACTGTGACTAAAGAAGAAGAATAACTGTAAAAAATAGAAGAAAGGTAATGATTTGTTAAGAGCAGTCAAGTAAGAGACTTTACATATGTGTTCTTTTACTGCAGAACAGCAGAGAGGGTTTGGCCTGGGACAGCTATGGAATTTGTTGGAGAATGTTAGAAGTGTCATGGGGAATGTCTTTTTTTTTTTGTTTGTTTGTTTTTTGCAGTGTTGGAATTTTGATTTCTGATATAAAAAAGATATAGAAACAACTGGATATATCTTTTTTTTTGTGTACATTTTTTGAGTATTTTTTTCTGAATATTGTTTCTGGAAACAGTAGTGAAATGTATTGCCTAGAGTCATGAATGCTTTCCTTGCAAGTGTTCACCGTTAAATTAAAATAACATTAAATCTCTATCCCTATTTATACATCTTTCATTTATCCAGCCTCATATTATTATAACAAATAAACTGTGAAACTGCAGTTCATGTATCTTTTATGTTCACCCTTGCAGGATATTTCTACAATAGTGCGATCATGGGATTAGAATACAAGTGCAAGGGAGGAAAGGGAAGGTAAAATCTTCTACTTGGAATATCCTCCCCAACAAAAAAATACATGATGTGGTATGCATGTTTGTGGTCTAGCTAGGTGGATTTTGATTCTTTGTGATCAATTAGATGACTTTTGATGGGGATTTATGGGCAATCATTTTTAGTGAAACCTAAAGCAACACATAATCAAACCATAGAAGCAGAAGCTCCTGTTTATAATAGGATTGTAAAATTCAGAGTCTCTACTTATAAAAGGGGTGTTAGGTTCAGGGCCTCTACTTATAAAAGGGGTGTTTGGTTCAGGGCCTCTACTTATAAAAGGGTGTTAGCTTCAGGGCCTCTACTTATAAAAGGGGTGTTAGGTTCAGGGCCTCTATTTATAAAAGGGGTGTTAGGTTCAGGGCCTCTACTTATAAAAGGGTGTTAGATTCAGGGAATTCTGTCCTAGGGACTGAATGAGGGTGTTCACAAACTGATTGTAGAAAACAAAGCTGTAGGCAATTGGCAATGGCACTGTAAAGTAAAATGGATGGTCGGTTCCTTCAACTGTAATGTGTCTTAGACTGTGACATTAACTGCAATAGTATGCCAGTGGCCAAACTCATTACCCTTATTTATTAGCAAGGCAAGGAAAGCACTTGTAAAGTGATGCAGAAACAGGGCAAATGATGTCTGTTCACCAAAGAAGGAGGTGAAGAGAAAGTAGTAATAAAAAAGAATGCTGGGATTTCTGTTCACAGGATGAACTAAAGTGATAAGTAATGACACTGCGACAGAGCCAAACAGATAGCTAAATCTCTGAATTTTCAAGATTAAGATAAAACTTAAAAATGTCACCAGGCATATAAAATTAGGCTCAATTCTATAGATGTTTAAAAAATACTGCATCAAATGAAGCAGGTTTATTTTGCTGCTGCAGAAGTCAGAAGGATCCATTTGGCTTTACACTATTTTTAAAGCTGTTGGACTCCCTTTCCCGATTCAGTATTTCATCCTTGCAATGGGAGGATAACTGGATTGGGATGCTATGTTGTACAAAATATCTTATTCCTTTGAACTTCACAAAATGGTTCTGGCAGGTGCCCCTCATAGAGAACGCAAAGCAGATGATATTTCTTTTCATAACGGACAAACGTGTGATATAAAGATCTCCCATGCAGAGCTTATGGGTCTCCCTGCAGGATTCTGTTAGCCACTGGATAGCATTTTACACCTGCTTGGATGGTATATGTATAGCTGGTGTACCTAGACATTGTGGCCATTTATAGTCCAATTACTATTCAGCACTAAGCAAGCTGAAGTGTGCTACAGACTAGGTCATTGACAAAGCTGAGATTTTCAATGCCCCGAATTGTATTAAATGTTCTCAATACTGAGCTTTCTGTATGATGAAATTGTAGGCTAGACAATTCATTGTCACATAGCTGGAATTTGAGAATAAATACTGGGTTAAAAATAAATGTTACCATGACCTTTCATTGTCATTTGTGTTTTATTATACTTGTATTTACTTCTCCAATATTGTCATCTTCTGAGATAGTTTACTGTTTATTGGTAAGGGTTAACATTCTGTACTGAAAAATGATTGCTATATGTTTAATACTTATTAGATTTTGTGTTGTCAATGAATTTAAAACCATTTATAATGAATTATTGATGGCAGAGATAAAGTCCATAGTCTCATTTTTAATTTATTGATATATAGACAGTGGCTTGACTGCTCTGGATGTTAATTTCACACTAAGGGTGCAGCTAATCAATGACTTTATATCAATAATGCATATTATAAGAAGCGTCAAAGGTCTTCCCATGTTCAGTATTGATATCTAGTAATTATGTCACATACCTTTTTAATTACAAGTTTACATTAGCTGCGACTTATTGAAGTTATTATAAAAAAGTAACTAACTTAGCAATATTTTTTAAATGCTGGTCTGCTTATAAGTTGGATACCACATTTTCATGACTCTTTTCTCACTGATACTTAAAAGTTCTTAATATAAATATTAAGTTAAGCAGAAAATAATATTTTCTTATATCCAACAAAGAAATCACAATTCTCACTTACAGGTCTACTGCTCTAAAGGACAATTCTGAACAAGTTCATCATAGTGGCTTACTAAAACACAAGCTATGTTGCTTATTTCAGCAACAAATATATTCGCTATACATGTGAAAATCTGCAAAAAAGTATTAAGTGTCAAAATAGCGCAGAAAAACAACTACTGTGTACTTAGTTCAAATTTGTTGGGAAGCCTACACTTAAAACTGCTCTTATAAGATAGGGCATAACTGAGCAGTTTATTAGAATCAATGTGTCTTGTTTTAAGAATATGATTTTTTTACACTTGTTATTCTTCATGTTCACAATAACTATATGAATTCATGAAGGGATAATATTCTACTATACATGCTAAGTACTGACATCACCAGATGCCTGTCTGTATGATGCAACAGATTGTTCACCTTCATGAAGTGTAGACACAGCCTGTTGTTAATGAAAACTGATTTATATAAATTGACAGTCACCGTCAACAGCAATGTCTCTCACAAAGTTCTGTAAAGATTTCATATTGAAATATGCTGATTTAAATTTTGCCTCATAAATTTGTAAATAGTAATGAAAATTACTCTGGTGTTATGGACAGCATTTAAATGGCAAGCATCAGTCTTGTTTTCCACTGCAATACCTGTGGCTGTAGCTAAGTAGCCATCTTAGCTATAGTAGCCACATTTTTACCCTTAATATTATCCTGAATGGACACTGCCTCTTGTCACCAGTTTATTCTGCATTTCCCTTTTTTGTGCTGTTTTATCTTATTCCTAGCTAACTAAACCATCACCATGTAACTAAATGTTGAATCCAAACCTAGTATAATGGTTGATTTCAATACTTTTCATGTCTCAGATCTTACTGGTACACTAATGACATTAATGCTATAAATTATTTACAATCTGGTTAAGTCTAGTACATCTTCTTGTGGACTTCTCATAAGCTTAACAAACTGTATTCTGCAGTAATGTCTTTTGTGCAGGTACTTTGCTCATTCCTCCTGTGCTATCCTAGTAGTACTTATATTTCCCTCTTGTATTACATCTCCTCCATCATATAAATGCAAGTTACCCTCTCCCAGCCTTTTGCCTAGCCATGGTTCTAACTGAAACACTATGCATACTAAACTTGCTTATTGAACCTTGTGATTGTTTCAAGTGTCTGCTCATCCTTCCTTACCCTAGTCTCTGTATAAAGCACTTGCATTTCTTGATAGCTGGAGAGACAATAAAAGTATTGACAGACCATAACTAACAAATCAGCAGATGTGCATCCTGATGCAGATCTTTAACTTGATTGGATGAACCACCCCTCTTTTGATCTGTATATCGAGTACCAGCAGACAAAACCAGGTTAACAAACTGTGATATTGTGCCAACATTCTCAGAGAAATACATGGGAAACATTCCACTTTAAAATATATTACAAACTGCAAAGGTTTATATTACGAGTGCATAATCAGCCAATCTGTTTTTTGCCCCCAATCATCAAATGCACCAGCATGGCAATCATCACCTTAGTGTGAGTTATGAATCTCATTTTCTGTTTTCTAGTTTTTCACCCTAGAGAAACAGTATTTTCCAAATAGACTAATTTGACAAATTGGTACTCCAAAGAATTGTTTCAGGAACTGGTGCCAGACTTTCATATCTTTATTTATGTCAACTGTCACCTCTATCTAATATCTAATAAGTAGGTAAATACGACAAAGTGCAGTATATGTCATATTTCTCTAAAGCAAAAGATCTGATATGATGTAATTCTTTACACATAAAGGTTCGGTGGCCTAACAATGTCTTAATATCTCTCACTCTCAAACTTTTATAGCCAATAATTTTATAATTCAAGGCTACTAATATCATTCTTTAATGGAAAGCTGAAGCGACACTATTCTAAATCAATGATGATATCCCAAGTACGGTGTTATATAATGGAAATAATATCTATTCAGTGCAGCATAAGGATCTTGGCTTCATACCTGATCTACAGTCATTGTCTGCGTGGAGGTTTGCATATACTCCTCATGTAAACATAGTTTACAGTGTTTTTTAATCCTTTTTATTTTATTTTTATTTTACTGATATCTTATATATTTACATTTGTTGACTGTGCTAGTCTCATTGGCCAATGGCCTCTTTTCATGGGAGACCTGAGGTTGTATTTATACTGACTAAAGAATATTTAGCCAGGGCAATGAGGAACTTCCTCAGGTTCTTTCACTAAGTACCATGTGATCTTTTACATTCCCCTGAGCTACCAGCAACTCAGGCTCAGTTTAACGTGTCATCTGAAGAATGGCACATTAACACCCCGCCCCCTTTTTATGCTGCACTACAGTGTCAGTACTCAAAAATCAATCCAACTACCTAGCATTGGAGCAGAACCCACATCCTTCTACAGCAAAGGTGAGTGTGCTGCCTAAAAGTATTAATTTAACAAAAAAAAACTTTCCATGCACATGACAGTTTGTGTATGATTATTTGATTACTACATTAATTTCACTAATAAAAATAATTTATCTAAGCCTACCACAGTAGTGAAATGAATGAAAAAAAACCTTTGAAGAAGTATAACATATTATTCATCAGTGTACTGTTTCGCTTCTAACTGTAACCTAAATATTGTGTTGTGATGGTTAGCCATTCCATGTCCTGCTCTGTGTCTCCTAAAGCTGAAATCAGTTGTTTGACAATATACTCTCAGTTCTTTGTGATGACACATGCTCATGTACGTGACAGCTTGAAGTGTTTCAGCAGTGGTTTATTGGTCGATGCAAAGTTGATTACTGGAATGACAGTCACTTCAGTTTTCTTTCTGTCATCAGTCAGAATTAATTGCTGATTTTGATGATTATGGTTATTTATATATTTATTTTTTTAAAGAAAAGTAGACATTTGAGATCGTCACCATATTCAGGAGAACACAAGAGCTAAATTCATAAAAAGATGTTTTGCTTAGTTTCCTGAAGTCAAGAATGATGTCTAGTTGCTGTTATCAGCAGTTGCTATAAAGGTAAAAGCTACATTCTGAACATTGCGTTTAGCAATCCCCTATGTATATCTACAATGTGTCTAAGGGATTGATGTGCAATAGTCCATAATGATATAAATGCAAAGTTCCATCTGCTTAAGGAAATGGCCTTGCACCTATTTTAGACAGAATAACAATGTGATCCCAGGTCACTGCAAGGAATTTTATATGGAGAATGCATCCATTCAGATACTGCCATCCACATCATGTGAAAACAGGTAAATAAACTCAGAAACATCCCTTCTGTTCTCCCCACACCAACTTTAACAGGTGTCTCAGCTGTTAATTGTAGCTGGGTCACCTGGGTTGTAATCTGGACATTATCCTTATATACCAATAGAGCTGGCAGAGGGTGAACAAATGAAGATGTGAAGTGGGGGAGCTGGACTATGTGCATGACACAGTAGGAAGGCAGTGGATACAGTGGGGTACTGGCTGCTGCACAGTAGCTACTTTGACCCAGATAACACAATAATGAGAAGCATACTAGCTGATTGCCCTAATCACAGCAGTCTGGTGTGAGACGCTGGTCAGACAAACTAGTGATCATCAGCAGGTGTCTCTCAGTATAGCTGACCCAGTCTTATGTATGTCTCTCCACCATAGCTTTGACCAACTGTTGCAACTGAGGCTAGGCTACCCCTGGTGACAAGACAGGGCTGCCTGCCTGACAGTGGCCTTCACTCCTACTTGGAGAAGCAAGAACAGTCACATTATCAATAGTAATTTGTCGAATGGACAGTTCTGTGAAGAGATGTCACTAAAAGCTGCTTTCAGCAAATGTTAAGTTTGCATTTTCTCAGCTGTTATATGACCATTGGGTTACCATATATATGTCAGGGCTGTTTTAGTGGTCTCAACTCACATGGAGTTGCATGGGGGGCTTGCCCTCCACAAAATATGTGTTTTGCTCAAAGTGGTTTCCAGTTAATTTGTTTTGCATTTCACTAATTGGATACATTTTCTTTGATGGATCACCTTTGACCCAGAAAGACAGTCCCATGCACAGCACTGAACAGAACCTAGGTTACAATAGCAGTCAGTTATGGTAGAAGTACTTGAGTATATGCTTACCTTTCATCTGTATTTGATAAGAAGATACACAATAGAAGATTATCCTAAGTGTCGTACAGTGTAAGTGACATGCAGAACATGGTAAATTGTATGTCAGTCATACCGTGCTATGCCATCAGGGACTATCAGTATTCTAACCAACATGAAATACTGGTACTGATGCTCGATATTCTTTTCCAAGTATTGTAATACTGTATGGTAAACTGGCCTCAGCCATGGGATGCATGTGCCTGCTCTACACAGCTACAGTTAACTTTACACAAACTCCTCCCTCAACTCAAAGCTGCAGACTGAAAAATGGTCCCCTCTCAAAAGCTCAGGACAAATAAGCTGAACGCTAGTAAGAATTACTAATACCACCTAAAGATATTAGTAAGAATTACTAATACCACTATTAACTGAATAGTGGTACAACAATCATCACCTCTTCATAGTGCCAGTCATACCCCCCTTTAAGAGCATGTACCTCGGGCAGCTGCAAGCTAAGGTACTGTGGTCCTGCAACAAATAATATATATTTAAGAAAACTCTCAAAAAGTACTTTAATAGCACCTACCTGTCCTTGGGGGAAGTGACCTCAGCACAAGAAGCTGTAGTAATTGGTTGTTTGGGACCATTTCCAGCTTTTTTGTAGTTCACTGTTTAAAATCCGCGTTTGCACGGCTTTGCGCAGTTGTGCGCATAGCGCAGCGCCGGTTAAACAAGGCTAAACTTTTTCTGGCTTCGCCAAGTCTGTTCTTCAAATTTTCCCTTAAGGAAGCTCTACTCTTAGTATAACCAGACTACTCACTGTATTATAAGCCTAGCACTTGTTCTCAATACTTCTCTACTAAGTAAGCACTCTCGTACTAAGTAAAGCACTACATCTACTTACCACCCCTGTGAATACCCACTTCCCTTAAAGGTATACCACTCCCTTATACTGTTCTAGCATGTCGAGTGGTAGATTACTGGTGTCGCCTCCAGTTCAGCTGGTCAATCTGGGCATCTTGAGACAATGCTACAATTGTCTCATGTACACAGACAACCCTCTCCTCCTCCCAACAAACACAAATACATGTGAGAGATGCAACTATATAGCCAAACTGGAGGCTGAACTCTCTCAACTCAGGGCTGGCATGACCAGACAGGAGGAGATGGCAACCACACACACAACAATCCCAGTCCCATATAGACCTACCACAACTGCAAACCAAACACATAAAAACACAAAGACATACTCGGAGGCTCTAATAAAAAACTTACCAAAACAACAGAGGCTCCCAAAGCAGACATCCAAAAATCCACCACCTCAAAACAAAACACATGCAACACATACTTCAATAAATCAGTGTGTCGACCAATCGCAGCCCTTAAGGCCAAACACCTTGCCTGATACACTAGTAATAGGTGACTCCATAGTCAGACACACTGATGTCCCACTGACCAGGCTGAACAAGGAGAAGGTGACTGTGAGTTGTCTATCGGGAGCTAGGATCCGTCACATAACACACGCACTCAGGTCACTCCAAAGCAAGTACAAATATGACTCCGTCATTGTCCATGCTGGTGTGAATGACCTGAGACGTACCTCCCTGGACTACATGAAAAGAGACATAGAGGAGCTCTCCGATTATGTAGCCCAGGCTGGTATGACCCTGACCCTGAGCAGCATCTTGCCTTCACCAAGAATGATACCACAATACAAAGACAAGATGATCAGCTTTAACAATTGGCTCAAGTACTGGTGTCATTCTAAGGGGATCCAATGTCTGTCTGCTTGGGATGATATTTTGGACAAGCCACGCTGCTTTGCAAGGGATGGCTTACACCTGTCACCACTGGGCTTCCGGATATTGGCTAAGGCTGTTGCCACCCCCATAGTGCCTTTTTTAGGCAAGGCTCTTGCCACCCCCATAGTGCCTTTTTTAGGCAAGGCTCAAAAGACAAACCCACCTCCTTAGAAAACAAAAATGGAAAAAAACTAAGGGTAATGCTGCTCAACGCCAGAAGTCTAAATCTCAAGATGCAGGCACTTGATGCACTCCTCAGCATGGAGAACATCGACGTCTGTGCAGTAACTGAAACCTGGTTCAAGGCTCCAGAGAGCACACCAGCACTACCAGGCTATACCTCGTATCATGCTTTTCGGCCCCAAAACCCGGGCCGAACCACAAAGAGAGGGGGAGTGTCCATATTCATAAAGGACACCCACACCTCCAGGTTAGTAGCAACACATGAAGCATCAGAGACCATACAGGTGCAACTAACCATAGGCAAAACTGCTATACAACTGGTAGCATGTTACAGACCACCCTCCCAATCTCAAGAACCCCACTCAGCCTTCCTGAAGACATTGGAGGATATGAATGTATCACAAAATACCATCATACTGGGAGACTTCAACTACCCAAACATAGATTGGGTACATTATTCTAGCCCTAATACCCTAGCCCAAAGGTTCCTGGAATTCATAAATTCAAATGCACTGGAACAACTAGTCGCCTCTCCCACTAGGGGAGATAATATACTAGACCTGATCATCACAAACATGGGGACAAAATGCTCTACACCGGAAGTATACCCCTCACTAGTGAGATCTGACCACAAACTAATCACCCTGGATATACATATCCCACCTCCACCCCCAGCACAAAAGACCACAGTGAAAAACTTCTCAAAAGCAGACTTCACTCTTCTTAAGACTGAGATGGTATCCTTTAAGCCCACTGTGCCAGTGGATACCACATCTCACAATGCCGATCCTTCACAAATGCTTTCTATGGACATCTCCAAGAATGCATGGATCATGCAATCCCAAACAAATCCAAGTCCCTCTCCACCAAATGTAAGCATCCTGTCTGGTGGACCTCAGCCATAAACAAATTGTATAACAAAAGAAGGAAGCTACTGCACGTCAGAGCGAAATCCCATGAAGGGAAGACATCTCTGATCAACATTAGCAGAAAACTACGTTCTCTCATAAAAACATCCAAGGCAAACTCTGAGAGAAAAATCACTAAGGACACTAAAGATAACCACAAATCCTTCTTCAGCTATGTTAGAAACCTAGGCGGAAACCCTCAGATATGCTCAGAGTTGGTTCACAACAACAAAAAATACACTGAACCCACAGATATTGCTAACATTCTGGCTGACAGGTTCAGTGCAAATTTCTCACCTCCTTCACCCCCAAAAGAAGAAATACTTATCCCAGCTGAATGTAATCTCCCTGTCATCTCAGATGTCCAAGTGAGAACCGCCCTAAACAAAGCAAAAAACACAGCATCAATGGGACCTGACAGTATCCCGGGGTGCGTGTTACGTGAACTCCAAGAGGAGCTAAACCCACACATAAAAATGCTATTTAACCTTAGCCTTACTTCGGGATATGTACCTGAACACTGGCGTACAGCAACAGTGGTCCCACTCCACAAGGGGGGTGCCTCTACAGACCCTGGAAACTACCGCCCCATAAGCTTGACTAGCCTGGTCTGCAAAGCTATGGAAAGAATCATTATGGAACTCATAAACTGAGACATAGGGGAACTACAGATGCTTGACCCCACCCAGTTCGGCTTTGTAAAGAGCAGATCCTGCCTTTTAATCCTGGTTGACTTTTTCGAAACAGTCACTAGAGCCATTGATGAGGGCAAAGCAGTCCATACAGCATACCTGGACTTGGCTAAGGCCTTCGACACAATACCCCACTCAGGCATCATAGATAAGCTAAACAGCTTAAAAGTAAACCCTTATGTCACTAGATGGGTTGCAAACTGGCTAAAGGACAGAACCCATAAAGTTAAAATCGCTGGAGCAATGTCAGACTCAAAGCCAGTCACAAGTGGTGTCCCACAGGGATCTGTCCTGGGACCCCTCTTGTTCGGCATTTATTTCTCAGATGTTAAAGCAAACATGGGAGGGCTGTGGCTGACAAAGTTCGCAGATGACTGCAAACTAGGCGCCATAGTCGATACACCAGCAGATACACACATCCTACAAAAGGCCTCACTGAAACGGACAACTGGTGCCGTAGTCACAGCCTTAAACTAAATGCCAAAAAATGTATAGTCATCCCTTTTGGAAAAAACAAAGTACCCACAAATTATCACATAGACAGCAACCCACTGAGTACGGAAAAAGTAATCAGAGACCTAGGGACCCAAGTAGACAGCGACCTCTCATTTGACACCCACGTTGCCAAAGTGGTTAGAAAAACATTCTACCTTGCACACCTCATCATGAAGGGTTTCACATCCAGATCCAAGGATGTCATTGTACCCCTATATTCCTCCCTCATCAGGCCCATGATTGAGTACAATGCCCCATTTGGTATGTACCTCACCCGGCACTTGCAACAGCTGGAGAGACCACAAAAGTACCTCACCAAAAGGATCAAGGGTCTCCAACATATGTCTTATTCTACCAGACTAAAGAAACTTCAGCTCTTTTCAGTAGCATACCACCTGTTCAGAGGTGATCTCTGCCTGACGTACAAGGCCATGTCCAATCAGGATCTGATGGACATGCTCCACCTCAAAAAATCCAAATCCATCAGGACCACGAGAGCTAAAGACTTAAACCTCAGCACAAGTATGAATAGGACATGCTGGAGGGATAGATTCATATCCCAGAGGCTTCCCATGCTTTGGAACAGGATCCCAGTTCATATTAGGCAGAGCCCCTCACTGACTCTCTTCAAGAGAAATCTTGATGAGTGGATGGGAGATCGTAAGTTTACCCCAGGGGTCACATCTGTGTCACTGCTAGACAGGGGCACAGTAAACTAATTCTATTATATAAGGGGACCTTCACTGTGTCACTACTAGACAGAGGCACAGTATTCTAGATTTATTCTGTACATTTTTGTACCATTTCATGGGGTGGCAAAATCCACATCACTATGGCTAGGCTTACAAATGTCCCAGGGCAGATAGCCTAGTACTATACTATGAAACTATGAAACTATGAAACATGGATTTGCCTCTGTAATCATCCCACACGAACCCACCCCATTCTCTATCACTATCCTCTCTATTCCTCCCTTCCCTACTACCATAACTCACTTAACTGCTCTGTATTGTGCAATTACCCTCTGAAGATAACCCACAGTGTTATGTAAATTCATAAAAATGTTTTATTGTATATTTCTTGTTATGTTTTTTCTCTTCATTGTTTTAATGCATCTTACTATATTGTACTGTGGAGCATTATCTACATTTGCTTAACTGTTTTATTTTAAATTTTTTACTGTATTCATCTTCAGTTTTGAAAATGTTCTTGCTTACTTGTACTGTGGAGCTTTTCTCCCCAGGCCTCCACTGAAAAAGGGCTTTTGCTCAAATGGACTATTCCAATTAACAAATCTCAAATAAATAAATATATCACCACAGACACACATCATGGACCTGCACCTACATCCTTCAGTCTGCTTTAGATTAAATAGATGTATTGTGCGCTTGTCCTATGGAGCTTCAACAACTTTCATGTACCCAACATACCTGAAAAGATATATCCTCAGAAAAGAGTGCAGGCATGCAACAATTAACATTTTTCTTTCCCCCTGAGTTGAGTGTTTAGTCAGCTAAGAGTGGTGCTGCCACCCATGTGATGGACTGACGGTTTCATTTTAGAATCTAGCAACCCTCATGCAGGCCTGAAGTGCACAAGGAGTTGATAAAATGCTGTGCAATGGATCATCATGATAACCCTACTTGCCTTCTGCAGAGAATGAAATTACTTGACTAACTGGCATGCAGACAGCATGAAGATATCTGTTACTTCCTACAGGAGAACAGTTATCAGGAAGAGATAGTTGCTGCTTGACTAACTGGTATGTAGACAGCATGAATATATATCTTGCTTCCTACAAGAGAGCAGTCATCAGGAAAGCAAAGTTCTTGCGCATCCTGCAAAAATGTGTTCTTACAGAAGCCTTCCTGTTCTTCTGAAATGAGTATACTTATCACTATTCTCAAAATCTAATTTTTTAAGTCCTGGTAAAGGTACATAAGCAAAACTAAGGTGGTAAGGTGGCATCTACAAGCTGACATGATCTGCTAAGCATGTATATCCAAATGGTCAGCATGGAATGCAGAGTTATTGAGGAGTATTTGCAAAATGTTATGAAAAATATGACATTTCCATGTTTACATTAATAATGAAAAAATTATGTCTGTTTTCAAGCAATGAATGTTAGTAAAATAACGTTGAAATATGGTGGGTAATGTGAAGACATTCTGAGGTATTGATAAAGCAGTTATGGCTATTACCTGTATTTCCTTAATTGCATTAATTACATAAAAGCTGTGTAACCTACAGCTGAACAAATGGTGCTATTTTATACAAAATACTAAGACATATAATGTTGCCACTGATAATTGCAGTCTAACACAAAGGACTTTACAAATTAATATTGTTTTGAAATGTTATGAACATATACACAGAATTTACATAGATTCGGTAACATCACAAAATATCAGTATGCAATCCCATCTTGGCATGCAACATTGGAAAGCTCTTCAACAGGTGAACGATTTCTCTTGCTGATATCTTGGATATATTTTGCAAATGTACAGAGCTATAACCCCTTTTTGGCTAAAACACTAATATTTTTTTCTTGGCAAACAAAATACAGTTTTTCTTTAATAAATATGCCATATAAAATTTGCATCTACAAACATTTCAAACTAACACCAGTGAATTGCACACTGTCTACAGCAAGGCTATCAAATTTTCCAGTTTTTCTTGGTCACATCATTTATCAGGTATTATAAATCTAAAGTAGTATGTTTTCAGAAGAGGATTTCTGAGAAAAATTCTCAGGAAGCAAGTGCTTTCCTGGCTTATAAGACCACAGGAAGCAAAGGTGTTAATTAGCCCCCTGCTGTTCAGGATTAAATGAGTTAATAAATGTGTTTTATATCAGGTAATTCTGTTTCTATCTATTGCAGCATGCAATGGTGATGGTTTTTCAAGTCATTATATAAATGTCTGTACTGCTTATCAGAGAGGAAACTCCTGTAGTGATGCTGCTGTCTGTCACCAGAGAGGTGACTGGCATTCAAAACATTTTAGTTAAAAGATCACTGACATCCTGCCATTGTGACTAAAGTCAGAAAAGAGCAACAACAACAAGAATGTTGTGTTTTCTTCACTTCCTGCTTCTTACCCAAATTTGTGTGTGTGTGTGTGTGTGTGTGTGTGTGTGTGTGTGTGTGTGTGTGTGTGTGTGTGTGTGTGTGTGTGTGTGTGTTTGTAGAGAGAGAGATTAGGGTGTTGTTGTGAAATGTAGGGGGTTCTTCCTCCCGTGTGACCTCAGGAATGTTGCTGCTTTTAGACTAGTGACTTCCCAAGGCTTTAGATATTTTTGGGATACATAACTGCATGTTGATTAAATGACACATAATTATACATAATAGACCTACCTGCATTCTTGTCAGTTGCCAGCCCAGGTCATTCAGGTTTGTACGGCTCAAGAAACCCTTTCCTGAAATTCCTGTGAAGGATATATAGCATAGCATTTGTCTCCTTTACACACCTTGAAGTAGTCCTCTGATTTACAGTGCTGAAAGCAGTAGCCACGGCTTCCCTAATGTCCACTTCAAGTGAGTTCAGCAAGATGGCAGACTCATGAACATACCTGCTCATGTCTTTATGAATAATGAGTAGCAGCTTGCTCAGGTGAGCCCTAGACATTTGTGCACCACATGGACACACATAGGACACCAGCAAGAGCTTACATTCTGCCAACTGAAGCATGCTTCATGCACAGACTTTATGTACACGTTCTAGTGAACAAAGCCAGAATTAGTAGCTTCAGAACCATTCTTGCTGCAGACATGAATCTAAGTATGTGGAATGCATTATTCTGCAGTGCATCAACATTTTATTTGTTGAAGTATGGAAAAAAAATCCCACTTCAATTATACTTTATTTGTAAAGTTATTTTTTGCCGCTATGATTTCTGTATTTGTCTAGTAGGGAATATATTTCTCTTTATGACAACTGTGTTCTACCACAGAGCACTGAAAGAACACTAATTATATTGCTAAATCTATAGATCCTGGCCAGGATAGGTTTGGGATATATCCTATAGAGCTGCATGTTATTCTTTATGTGTATTCAACATGTTCCCCTTTTAATCACAAGAAATCTATATCTAAACTGGTTCCTCAAATATTGAGCAGGGGATATATCTGCCTAAAGCCTAGGTCAGTCTCATTACATTGTAGCTAAGGAAAGACTGTTGAACTAGTTTGTTTTTTCGGCTTTTCCCGATTAGGGGTCGCCACAGCAGAACTCCAGTCCGCTAATGATTGACAGTAGATTTTTATGGTGCCGAGTTACCAGCCCGACACCCAACCTTCAGCGAAGGCACGCCCATTCATGCATGTCTTTCAGAGGCCACTAAACAGCAGGGAGGACATGCAGACTCCACAAAGAAGGCACTCCAGCTGAGAATTGAACAGGAGAACCTCTTGCAGTGAGACAACAACACTACCACTGTACCACCGCAGCTTACAAAGACTGTTGAACCAGTAATGTATCTTAAACAGTACTGAAAGTCCAAAAGTTCACAGGCCATTACACTCCTATCCAGCAAACCAGATTCAGGTCATTCAGTGACATTCAGTCCTTGCCACCCTGCAAAAATGTGTTTCACTTTGCTGGATATACCTCTGCTACTTATATATGCTATCTCTGAGATCGCACTACAGTGGGGAAAAGGGTATATTTCCTTATCCCTACTGTACCATGCTTAGGTTAACCGATTAAAGCAAAAGTGTGTTTTGGTTAAGTGCACTTTTGCTGAAGTGGGTCTCGGCTTTCTGTTGATCAAAAACATGTGTTTTTGAACAACAGAAGTAGACCCAACATTACACATAACCAGATAGCCCTGTAGAAAGTCATCTTATAAGAAGAGACAATATGGATGAGACATATTCTAAATAGAGGAAAAATGAGAGCTATCAGGGTGTTGCATATGCACATCTGATACAATCTCCTGTGCATCACACATGCTACCTGTCAGTTCAAAGAATGGTAGCCCTCCATGTTTTTATATATCCATGAGAAGGAAACAGGTGGGTCCCTTATTGTTACATGTGTGCAATATATGGCACCCAGTACCTCAAGGAGGCATGTTATGGTTTAGAATCCATATAAGCTTGTGTGTCTGCCCTCTTTTGTTGTAGGGAACCAGATATGCTGTTCGATATGCAGCAGCAGCAGCATGTTTTAAAGATCTGCCAGGTATTCATAACTCTGAATTATTTAACATTCATAACATGCCCCCAATTAGTCCATGAAAAGTTACAATAGCTAAGATAGTAAATGCTATAAATGGTCTGCACAAGAAGAATAATATCATCCTTTCCTTTGGATTCAGCTTCTGGATAAATATTTCTACAAGACTCATTATGCCCCTACTTACATGGCAGTGGATGATTATCAGCTGGACATTCGTATTATGATATGTTGTCAGCTGTCTAAGCCTTCATTTTTGCTGCAGCCTGGTAGAAAACGCAAGTGTACCAGCACCAGGCACCACAAGACCAAACATGTGCCTCTCAGCAAAGATGGCTGCCAATCCAGACATTTTGTACATATGCAGCTCTGAACTTTCCATGTATTATGCATCTTTTTAGAATTATACAGTAGTATGTACAATGCTTTACATACAGCTATAAATCATGGCACTGATTTGCCTATCATTACTTTTCATTTGGTTCCTGACTTCATTTACATCTATTTATGCCCTCTTTAAATATAATGCATTCTTCACAATGAACCTATGAACTTATAATGCATTCTTCACAGCACAGATCACTGTACTGCAATGTAATATCTATCTTTGAATTATTTACATCCTGCACATTCCTACTAACTACACAAAATGTCACTGCATAAAATACAATCTGTTTATGAATACAGCCCTATGTGTTTTTGAACTAAACAAGAGGGCTTATAATGTACAGGGAATTGTAATGTGAATAAAATTACCATCAAGACTATACTGTCTCAGGACGCTAATCCTAGAAAGGTTAGTGTTCTACTCTAAGAAAAGTTTCTGTGAATGAAAAAAGGAGTTTGTATTGATGTAAAGAATGTCACAGAGAACATATTCTAATACCATTTCACTGCATGACTTTCTCCTATTTATGACCAGGAAAGGCAGGTTATGTTGACATACGGAATTATATGAAGAAAACATTTAAATGAATAAATAAACAAACCAATACATATAGTGGATTAGCTGTGAGCACTGTGCCAAACAGATATTGTGTTGCTGAGTAATTTCCCTGTAATTATCAGAAATACGGGGTTTCCAGTTTTTCCAGGAGAAATGGCAATAACCTACAAATTTGGAATGTCTGAGTATTCTAAAACACAGAATTTGCTTAGAATTCCATCCATAAGCCAAGGATCTCCAATGTAGAGAATGAGGTCCAACTCTAGGTCTATTAACATTCTTACTCACACAGTACTTGATTTAGTTGGACTAACAAACCAATAGCAATACCAGGTTTTTCTGGTCATCATAATTTTACAACTGTTATGAGAGGAGGTGAGATGTCTATATATGTAATGAGTAAGTATGATCCTATCATAAAATTTAATGATACGGTCTCTACATTTCTCATAGTGAGTATTGATATCAGAGGAACTAAAATGGATACAATGATGCATTTCAAATGAGATTGAAGAGCAACTTTTATGTCTTATTAGGAAGAGTTTTCTGGAAAAAGTGGATTTAATTGGTGGGGAGGTAAATTTGTAGTTCCTAGTACATCATCAAAGACATTAAACTGTCTGATAACTGAAAGTTTGACAAATGGTTATACTCAAACAGTGAATGAGGCAGTTAACTTATTGGATGTTGTTTGGATTGCTAAGTGATTAACTCAGGATGTCTGCAACATATATCCTGTGTTAGGAATCTCTGACCACTTAAGTGTAAGCTTTAATTTTGTTTTCACATGTCCTAAACTGGTTAAGTATTATGAAACAATGAATACATTTTATCAATCAAACTTTGAGTTGATAAGGAGGATACTGAAATTGGGACTGGTATGCTAGTTTTGATAATACAGATATAAGTGAGGCCTGTGATGGTCTTTACAATTATGTTAATAATTTGAAAGACTATCATGTCACAGTTGGTAGTGAAAATACCCTGTAAGGGTGATATACATCCTTGGTAGAGTTTGAAGTTATCTAAACTAAGAAGGAACAACATAAGTTTGTGTAGAAGGTATAAAAATTCCCCTTTGATTTCAAATAGGGACAATTATAATAAATTCAGGAAAAAAAAGTTATGACAATTAAAATAGTAAGATCTAATTATGCGGTTTACTTAACTGCTAATCTTATGGATAACAATGGTTTATTTAAATACTTAAGACATTATAGTTCAGAAGATTCTTCCAGTATAGCATCGAAAGATGGATTTCAAACAATTACTGACTCAAATGTATTAGTGACCTTATTTGCAAATGGCTTGTTTAGTAATTGCTCCCAAGAGATCTTGGGAAATGATGGCACTTGCCCCAATATGAATGAGGAAATGGTAAAGCAAGCCTTATATAAAATAAATCAAAATTCAGTGTCAGGGCCTGATGGTCTTAGTGGATATTTTTTAAAAGGAATATCTTAAAAGTTGGTTCCATGTTTAACTTATTTGTTCCAAAAATCATTCAAAGTAGCATTTCTTACATGTGTGAGAGGAAGCTATAATAGTTCATTGTTTTGAAAAGTAAACCAGGATATATGGTACAGAAAAAACAACCTATTAGTTTGACTTGTATATTGGGTAAGTGCTTTGAGAAGACACTGTGGCTTTCTTGTAAGCAAGTTCTGTACTTTAGCTCCAATATATATCAACATGGATTCCTTTCAGGGAGATCATGTGTCATTAATTTGATAAGTTTTTATGAGAAATGTGTTAGGTCATTGGATAATTCACTATTCATTGACAATGCGTTTTTGGATCTGGCTAAGACTTTTGGCTCCATCCCCTATGAAACAGTTATAAGGAAATTAATGAGAACCAATATCTCTAGCCGTGCAGCTAAATTGATAGCCAAATGGCTACTAGGTAGAACCTATAGAGTAAGAATTAAAAACTCCTACTCCCGATGGTCAAGGGAGGGGTTCATTCTTGGGGCCACTATTACCTGATCTAGTGATGTCATAATGTTCAAAACCTAATTCTGTATTGTTAAGTAAATTTATGGACAATATTAAGACAGGGAGGGCAGTAACTAATATTACTGATAAGTGTCTGTTGCAGTCTTAATTGGATAATCTATATGAATGTATAACAACAACAGATATGAGATTTAACAATGTAAAATGTACCATTTTACATCTTGGGCATAATAACAGTCAATACCTTTATGCCCTGGACAATCAGATTTGTATTTCTTGTGAGGTAATGAGAGATCTAGGTATCATGGTAGATACGAATCTTAACTTTGAAGTTAATATGGCAAACGTCATTAGGAAATGTTATGGTTTTGAAAGGAAGATCATTCTAAGTTTCTCAAGCAGAGATAGTGGGGCATTACTAAAAATCCATTTAACAAATAGAAGTCCTGTTACTGAATATGGGGCCCCTTTATGTGCATTAAATGCTTTGCAACTGAAGAAGTTGGAACAGATTCAGAAAACCTTTGCCAGACAAATAGATGACTGTCATAATTTATCCTATGAAGGAAAACTAGCATATCTGTCTTTGTATTCTATGGCTTATCAGTTTTATTATAATACATAGATGCCTTAAAGACAAATTATTGATTGACATTTAAGACATTGACTTTATTGATCATGGTATTGGCACAAGAAATAAAATTTTAGACATAAGAATTCCTATTTCCAATTTGAAGTGAAACATATTTTTCTTTCACGTTAGGGCAGGAGGGACGTGAACTTCATTACCTGGACTAGTAAGATTGGCAAATGATTTATCAATATATAAATGGGCATTGCATAACTGGTTTTCTAAAATTCTATAGTCATCTGTGATGTCTATTAAGCAAACTTTAAATTGAACAATATAGGCCCTATGTTTGTTAGTTTATTCATTGCAACCGCCAAATGGAAACTACAAACACCACCAATTACCAGTAACCACATAGGCAAAAAGGCAAAGGTGAATTCACACTGCACATTATTGTCATATAAAACTTCCATTAGTTAAGCGCTTTCATCCCATGTGGGACTTCATCAGAACTACGGCAAATACACAAAGCCCTACTTAAATACACAATAAAAATCACATGACAGTTAAAACAATTAGAAAATTTAAAGGAAACTGACTTTAAAAAATGTATATATGTGTATATATAAGTATCAGTTCATATATTTTAAAAAATCAACACATAGATGAAAATAAATGTTATTTCCATTGTTACATTAAAACACACACACACACACACACACACACACACACACACACACACACGCATATATATGGGTCTATATTGAATTACCGAAAATCCTCTTGTGTGAATAAGTAAATGTCGACACATAAACAGCGATACGCAAAGACAGCGAACATACAAAACCATGAAATACAAAACATCGAATCCCCATAGTTAGCCAACTCAACCTCCCGCTACATACTGCCTACCCAAACAAAATAAAAAAAACACACTATACCCATACCTACATTTCACCTACATATATCCTATATCCTATATATATATATATATATATATATATATATATATATATATATATATATATATCTGTTAATATATACATATATATATATATATATATATATATATATATATATATATATATATATAGTTACACATGCAGACATCTAGATGTTGATATACATTCTCTGTAATGTTGCATGACAGGACTGGCTATGTTTCTGAAACATTGAATATCTGTGTATCTGTCATGGCTTAGTGGTACATCACTTTGGCGAGGGTGTACAGGGTCCTTGGTTTGAGCCTTGCAAGAGCCATTTATTTTGTTGCTGGGCAGAACATGGCCCATTGGCTAGAGAGTGATTAAGGCACCTTAAAGCAGTTGTAAGCAGGTTTGCGTGGGTTTGTGTGGAGCAAAGCGCTGCCTACACAGGTTAAGCAATTTAGAAGCTAACTGAGTGTATAAAAATGTAACCGGAGGTTAGCAGTGCTTACCATCATGCAAACCCTCACAAACCCGCTTACAACTGCTTTAAAGTGCCTTAATCACTCTGGATCCAATGGGCTGTGTTCTGCCCAGCAACAAAATAAAAAGCTCCTGCAAGGGTCAAAACCAGGACCCTACACACCATATACAAAGTGATTTACCACTAAGCCATGGCAGATATGCATAATCATGATGTTTTCACATACATATCATCCAGCCCAGGTATACAAAACTACAGGGAATGTATTCCACCATGTAGATGTAAGTGTGTGTGTGTGTGTGTGTGTATATATATATATATATATATATATATATATATTCATCTTTAAATGGATATAACATATCTATATATGTAGATATAGGTATAGAAATATATATATATATATATATATATATATATATATATATATATATATATATATCTAAGCCAATAAATACATATATACATAGATATGCATACATCCATAGATATATATGTAAGCATCCACATGTCCACATATATACAGCACTAGGAATGCAAAAATTTCAGCATATATATGGCTCACCTTTCAAAGGGAGAAATCCATGTGTCCAAAAGCTGGAAGGCCAAAATTATGTTCTCAGCATTGCACAATCTTTCAATACATGCATCGAATGTGCAATGAGTGAATGTCACTATGCATTCGCTCATTCCGGATTAGGCAGTTTGGTTGCGGATGGCACTATAGTGGGGATGTGGAATATTTGCCTATCCCCACTGTAGTGCAAACTAGGAGTTAGTATATTACAGTAGAGGGGCTGTGGGGGGCCCAGCCCCCCAGACAGGGGGTTGCAGGGGGGCATGACCCCCGGCATTACGATATGTATTCCAACTCGCAGTTCGAGAGTCAGCGAAGGTGTCTTTAGAACTGCTGTGTTTTGAACTGTGATGCAGTAAGAAATGATGGGTTTGGCCTATCAGTTTGCATAAAAGGCCAGTCGAAGGAATGATTGTTTCCCTGTCAAAGGTGACCACATATATATCAATATAGGTATATATGGACATACATCTGCAGATGAAACTGGGAACGTAACCACAACATATATGTCCACATGCACCATTGATGGGTTTAAGAGATCCAAACAACATACATCTGGCACGGATAGGTACCCCCCCCCCCAGCCAATCACATCTGGCCTGTAATACAATACCAACCTTAGCAGATCCCATAAGCAGGACCTTACATGACAAGGGCAGTATATGTTAGCAGTACTCCATCACACCTGTAGGATTTCAGGCTGACATTACTAACATATCATGCAGTATAGTTAAGTGACATGTCATGCTTGGGGGAACCCCCTGGGCAGGTGCAGTAAGTAGCTGGGATCCCTCATACACTCCAATAGGCCTACACCTGACAATGGATTTACCAATGTTGGCAGGGTTGACCACAAATCCACCATGTCAGCTGGGAACTACCACCCAGTAGCCTGATGACCCCGGTCTGCAGAGAAATGGAACATATCAACAATGAACCCATGGCCAATGTCACTGGTAATCTTAACAAATGGGACCCTGTCAATGTTGGACTTGTCAAAGGCAGAGTATACAACCTGAACCTGGTATACCTCCTTTACCCAGTAATGACAAATGTAGATGAGGGTTAGGAGGTGCACAATGCCTATGTAGATCATAGCAGGCTTTTGTACACCAACCCACATGCAGGAATGCGTTTAGTTGTTAAGGGATCTACCTCCGTTCACAGAATATGTTTCCACCAGGACTGCTTGGCATATGCCTACATTCCACAGGTGCCATCCCGTGGACATACAGTCCTTCACAAGTCATAGATATGTTAATACCCTCCTCCACACTGTTGAGGTGTGCATCACTATTGGGGTTGCTAAAACTCACTGGGTGTGGCTGTTGTGGACACAACTGCCATTATTGCAGTTACTGTTGCGTCTATCCCTCCCACATAGCTGTCTGTAATACTGTACAGTCTATGTAATCAGGTTGTTAGTTGTTGTTTACACCATTCACAGTAGCTGAGCACCACACATCCTCCTAAGGGTAGGGCTATGCCACCGGCATCAGAACACTCATGTTACTTAGGTGAGGATCGCAGTAGAGTGGGGAGAGGGACATACACCCTGATGTTAGCATGTTCAATGTCATCCACATTGCAGACTGCATATATAGCACTGTGTGGTTGTACCTATCCTGTCTTGGTGGGATTACGTGCAACAGATGTGTTACCTGCACAGGGACATACCACCATGTGTACATTATTGTACCTGTACTGCATCCAGACCAAAGGCTCTGTGTGTTGTACCCAGCCATGGCATTTGTACCACCCACTACACTTACTGGTGTCCACTGTAGAAGGCCTGCTGACACCACTAGACCCATCAGCCATGTGGCACATGGACAAACACAACACAATGCAAATAGATACTGGTTACAACAATACAACATTGTTAATTACAGCTATGATGCATGATGGCTACACAGCTACACCTTCCAAGATATTAGCATTTCACTTTACTGCTGACAACATGCTACACATTATTCCATTGCTACACTGTTGTGCAGTCACCCTGTGCATCAGCACCATGTTTGCCTGTCCCTGCATTGATGTTACGGATGTCAGGGAGTGGCACAGGTATCATCATATGCACAGGGTGTGTTGTTGGTTTGCCAGAGGCCTAGGCTGAGCAATACAATTGACAATGTGTGTGTGTGTGTGTGTGTGTGTGTGTGTGTGTGTGTGTGTGTGTGTGTGTGTGTGAGGGGGCTGAGTACTGTTATGGGCCACTGGTGATGTTGTGTGTGCAGGCATGTGGTTGACCTAGGATCGCTGTTTAAGTGTGTGTGTGTGTCTGCATGCACGCAGTTCCTTCATGTGGGTGCCCTATACAGGGAATTGTGAGACAGCTGCAGACTGTACCTGGCAGGGTTTGCAGTTCACTGTCTCCAGCCATGGACATGGGACTTGTGCCTGGCAGAGGTGCTACAGGCAGTATTAGGTACAAAGTCAGACTTAGTACTGTCCACTGAGTTTGACAGATGTCCACTGGATCCAGGTCACTCCTGAGACTGGCCAGGGCCATGTGCACGTGGTCTGCTATGACAGTCTGTGGACAGCACCCCCCATAGTGCTGGGGCTGGTACTGCCACTATGGGAGTGGCTGTGACTGATTGGACATCCACGGCATCCTCCAGCTGCTGATGTTGCTGGCATACATCCACGTGGCGGTCACAACCATCCTGCCTTGTCCTGATGCATGGACATGACATTGAGGATGAGATCCCCCACCATCTATCCATGACCTTGGTGTAATTACGGATGGCACCTGCTAGATCATGGATGCTGTCAGTTACAGAGGTGTGATGAGCCCTCTGCGCTCTTAGACCCTGACTGTCATACCGTTCCATTTGTGCCTGTGCCTCCATGACAGTCTAGAACATGTGTGTGGTTGATATAAATGTGTCATGTCTGCCAGGGGCATGATGACTAGCTGTGCTCCGATAAGCACCCCTGAATATCTGCCTATATGATACCCTGCCAGACATCTGGCTATGGCTGCTGTGTGCTGACACACATGCCATAGATACCACACTGTCCTGGCCAATGCCAACCATATGCTATCCCTCAGCTAAAGCCAATGGTGATGAGGTATGCAGAGGCAGTATGACTGTGTGCGTGGATGGGGTGGATACATGTGGGTTGTCAATTTGTGGCCCAGCGGCAGCCCTTGGCAACCTTCCTGTGCCTCAAAACACCTATCTTCATGGTCACTGTCTGTATCAGTGATATCAGATTCCCTGCGGGGGGGGGGGGACCCAGCCCCACCTCGCCAACTGTGAGGGGAAGGCAGGGAACAGACTGTAAGACCTGTACATCACCGCTAAACAGTACATACACACACACACACACACACACACACACACACACACACACACACACACACACACACACGCACACACGCACACACACACACACACACACACACACACACAGACACACACATACACACACACACGTGTGTGTGCAGACATGGCCACACACACAGACATACACACATGCAGTTGACATACATGGCAACCCATACACTCCACCAGACAGCACCTACAGACAGCTCTCACACCCCCATAACACCCACAATAGCAGGTGATGGTGCAGTACAGTATCACACACAAACCTGTAATTACATACATGTCAGCATGCATGACATGTGGTGCTCAACAGCATGTGGTGCAACTGTAGGCAATCCCTGTTACCAACATTATACATGGCTGTGATGCATGGCTTCTGTTAATAGGTGATAGCCCTCCCCCTAGAACTCACTGCACCCATGTCCACAGTATCGCTGTGCAACTGTTCAGCACCCTGGCATGTACTGTGCACCATACCTCACAGGTGTACACACCATTGCAGGATGTGTATCTGTGTTTCAGTTGTGTTTCCACTGCTGCTCATAGCCTCTGTGTGTTTCTGGATCACATGTAGACATGTGTTTAGTGAATACTTGATGTGTATTCACAGATGTCATCATCAGTGGTGCATGTATGAGTGATTAGACTGACTACAGACACAATGTACTATACCTATGGTGGGTGTAGAGGCCATTATTGACCATGATTTATCCCTGGCTAATGTTGCCTCTGGTACACATAGGTTCATAGGTGAGTACTGGTCTATTGGTCCTAGGGCCTACATAAGCCTAGCCACAGGGGTTCCCAGCCATGCACCACCCGCTAATGTTATTCCCCTATGCCCCTGTCAGGTTGTGGCACAGACATACTACCCTGGGTGAATTCCCCATTTCCCATTCAATTGCCAAGTGTTTCTGTAAAGAGGGCCAATGAGTAGCATTGCCTGACATCTATGGGTAGTCCGTTCCAGAGAGTGGGGATTCCCCAGGACATGGCCCTATCCCTCCAGTATGTTCTGTGTAATGTATTGATGAGGTTTAGGATCCTGGAGCATGTGTTAGCAGGGGGAGTGGGATGTCTTTATGTATAGCATGTTCAACTGCTCTGTGTATGACATAGCTGTGTATGTTGGGCAGATGTCAGCTTTGCCTGAGCAATGTGCACTGGAGTGTAGCCACAGTTGTCTGAGATGGACTGTGTATTGCATGTGTTTGAGGCTGATAATCCCATTAGTGAGGGGTGTGCTCTGTCAGTGCACATGTACAGCATGCATTATGGGTGGGTGTGCTAGATGTGTACATGGCCTACACCTTAGCTATGACATGCACAGTGAATTGCCAAGCATAACCTTAAACCATACTCACCGGCATCTGGCTGCTGCCTTGCTGGTATCCCAAAGGTACCTACATTGAGATAGGACAGAGTTGATGTCAGTGGCCACAGCTGTGGCATTGCTACAGGGTGGCTGCAATATTACAGTACAACAACAGCTGAAGTCCACAGTACTACAAATTATGCATTACTGATTATCAGTAATACAAAGCAACAAACCCCACATCTCACATATGCAAGATCTACCTGTACAGATGCATACACTACAGTAGTCTACTGATATGCCCTGGAACCTTACCTGCATGCTCCATGTCTGGTGTGTGTGTGTGTGTGTGTGTGTGTGTGTGTGTGTGTGTGTGTGTGTGTGTGTGTGTGTGTGTGTGTGTGTAGCACCCACCTCCATTACTGTATAAGTCTGTAGCTCTTGTGGGTGGGCAGGTTCTACCAGGCTCATGAGCAGCTCCTCCACTCTGGTGAGGGGGGATGGATGTTATGCCCCCCCATTGCAAGGTGGTCACACTGCACATCAGCGGCACGGCGACATACTTGGTGGAGCAGGTGACTACAATGGTTGTGGACCTGCTCATATCTACGTCTGTGCATCCCCACCTCATTCACCCTGAGCACCACATCATTCCACATGGCTGTTATTTCCTGCTGGTCCTGGCGTTGAAAACAACAGCTGGTAGTTGTGGATGATGCTGGTGATTATAATTTCCTCCTCAGTGGCACTGTAAGTGGGATTCCTTGGGTGTGCCATATTTTCTGAAAGACATAATGATGGAAATATGTCTGAGCAACTCATATGTCAAGTTTACTATAATACAATACACATAGTCTCCGGCCACCATATCAGCTCCAACATAATGTTCACACAATGCTAGTGGTATGTGTCCGGTATGTGTACCATTGTGTCATATATTGTATTGTACAACACTTTCTGCTATGTGTTTATAGACATGCCCCTGTGGGGACACTAGAGTTGCTGGGCTGTTACAGGGTATTTCACCTGCATGCCATTGTCACAACCACTATGTTTCCACATATGCATGTGGTAGGCCTGCTATGTGATTGCTACACATCTGCCATTCTGTGATATTGGGGATATCTATGCATGCTTTTGGACATGTTCTGGGATTGTGTGGACTATTGCAGCCCACATATATTCCATGACAGTTACACACCAGTATGTGTAGGGGATATTTGCCAGCAAGAACACCACTCCAAACTAATGTGCACATGTTACCAGTCAACATCACATACGTGACCCACCATGGAACCTCATTATCTACTGTTCCATCACTACCTTCATGTGGAACCACCTCAGGGGATGGTGCCCCCCCCCATGGAGCACACACAGACATATGACTGTCACCCAGTTAGGTCAAGGGTCTTGTACATAGGGAGCTCCACAGAGACATGGAGTATGTGCTACATCACCTGGAGGCATGCATACACATACACAAGGTTCAACATGCATGTCCCTTCTGCCCAGCACACAGCCCAGGCACCTTTATGTCCATGTAACTACCCGTCCACAGTGTTTAATCACCGCATGTGTCCTATACCAGCCCTGTATGCTATGTTGCTTGATACCCAACCAGACCTACATATCAATATATGCCTAATACCCTTCACCAACATATATATCCCACCATCTCATACAACTGCGATGTGTTCCCAACATGGATTACACACCACACTCCTCACTCCATCTTGCAGCCATGTACTGGTGTGTAGGTATGTTGTGTACTGATGTGGATGTTCTCTCACACATGTCATGGCAGGAGACGTATTAACACACATATATATATATATATATATATATATATATATGTAGACATACACAAACACACACACACACACACACACACACACATATATATATATATATATATATATATATATATATATATATATATATACATATGTGCATATATGTATAGATATCATTTTGTGTTGTTTATATACCTATATAAATGTATAACTGTCCAAGGTTATGTAAACATACACAGCTATAAATATGTATCACACATATATGTATCTGTATATGGGGTGCATACGAACATCTGGACCACACTCATGTACCCTCTTTACTTCACAGCTGAACTGTTCTGCCTTGCTGCAACACAGACAGGTGTCACATGTGCACACAGACTAATATTAGGGGGGTATATATGGTGACAAACTTTAGATAAGCATATTATACTGCTAGGGCAGTTGGGCATGCTATGCTACACTTTAACATGACTGTCCTGCTGGTGGAGTGGTCCCTCACCCATGTGTCTATAATGGCAGTATTAATACCCCCACCAGCCATTGACCACAGTAATTTACAGAACACAGATATCATGGGTCACATCTTTGCCATTCACTGCTGGTCTGCACATTTGACAGGTATGTCCCACTGCCCACAGAGACTGACACTACTGCCCAGTGCAGTTGTTGAGCAGAACATCATTACAGGAACAAGTACTGATGGCACATATACATCCTTTCACAGTATGCATCCTATTATTCTATGCCATATACTACATGCCAGTAAATGCATATCTGTTTCACATACCTGTTATGTTTTTTTCCATAGTAACACAACCCTGACCTTTGTGACTTTTCTTGAAAGTTTTTTTTTTCTCTCTCTCGAACTCTCTCTCTCTAGTAGTGATTGAGCTGGTCTGAATAGATTGAAGCATGCTTTTGTTGGTACTGCACATGATCAGGTGATGGCCTCTGCACCAGTCAGTGTCCACAAGTTGCTAATTGCATGCAGCCTGCTGTGTTAGTACTATAGATAACCACTGTCATGGCAACCCTGTACTATAAATTGCTGCCTTCTGTGGGTGTTGTCCCTTTACCTTTATAGTATTGATGACATCCTTCCTGTGTGTGGACATCAGTGCTACAGACAGCAGGTAGCAATACCTCTTACAGCAGAACCTGCAGACACAGGCCAAATCCACATTTGGGTAAGGTTCCTGACCTACAGACAGCAAGAGTAGTGTTGTTGTGCACAATGTATCTTGCTGTTCTTACAGGGTTTCTGTGTACATGGTACTTTTTCATGGAATTTTGTCTGTCTGCATAGCTCTCAACTGTGGGCCTATCCGTATGATACCATGGGGAATGGCTGTTAGGTTTTGTCTGTGCACCACCCAAGTATTGTCCCAGATATATCTGTGGCATTCTGTCTGTTGAGTGCTATCAGTACATGGCTACATCCATTTGTATTTCAATGTCGTATCCCTGCATAAGGGTATGCTGCAACGAATCCTGTAACACCAGCAATTTCCAGGGTGTGTAACAACAATAATGCAAATATGTCCCTATGTTCCTGCCTCTGTCCTCCACATATATGCCAGTCTTTGTCCTGCTCTGATACAGGAAGTGTTGTTAGGTAATGGTCTATCATTATTTACCACTAGCATTACTGCTATTATCCCAGTCATGTCATGGACTCCCACACCAATTGTTGGGCCAAGTCCATATATATGGGGGCAACAGCTGGAAAACACATATGTGCCCTTGTACATTCCAGAGGTAAGTGTGTGGTACACAGTGTTCCTTACCCTTGTACAACGTTTTATGGGGGGGATTCTATGCCATTAACCTAGGCTATGGCACCTTTTCAGGGATACAACTGTTAAGACGAGGGTCATTCAGTGTGATAGTAAGATGTTAGGTTAAGCAATGTTATGTACAAGATACTTTGACATTAACACAAGTGCTACTTTTCCCCCTAGGGCTTGACTACAGGGTGTAATTGGAGGCTGCTGAACTACATCTGTAATTGTTGACTGTTACGTATCCTGAAGGCAAATCCTGTTTCTACTGTTGTACTAATTAAAGGCCTTGGCCTGGACAGCATAGTATGGTATATATACACATTGCTTGCATCTACTGTTTTGTGTGAGCCTTGCATTCATGACTGATTGAATATTTCAAACCTTATGTGGTGTCAGTACTGGCATACATTATTGTATAGTACACGAATAAAGGTTATCTGTGTATGCATACCTGTGTGTTGTGTCATGTCCTTTGAATTGTTGGTGGGTATATGTTTATTGTCAGTATTCTCATTTGTGGGAATGGTTGTCACACTACACATTTCACAGGTGCCAGTTGAAGGGCTTGTGGCTGAGGGATATACTTTGCACCCAGTACTTCCACACTATTTCTGCATATGTATGGCTACTGATACCTTTTGTGTGTGTATATGTGTATCTACATATATATATATATATATATATATATATATATATATATCTCATATGGTTATATCTATATATATGTATCTATAGATATATACATCTGTATATCTATCTATATATATATATATATATATATATATATATATATATATATATATACACACATATGAACATATGTATGTATCTATATACAATTGCTGTTATAAGATTATTTGTGAGTCATACATTAATATATATATCTACATATAGCTGTCTATCTGTCTACATTTACAGATATATATCTGTCCATATGTCCATGCATGTTCGGCTCATATTTTGGCCTGTTCCTCATTCATTTGGCAATTGTCATGGATGATCACAGCATTGAAGTTAGTAATTAATGGCAACACTTTTCTGTTTCAGACTTCATCTCCTTCTACATGTGTTCTAATACATATAACTGTGTAACTAGCAACATTTTAAGCATATCAGAGCATTAGTTGACATATATCCATATTTGTACCCACAGTGTGGCATACTTTGTCCAGACATCTGGCATTAACAGGTTATGTGGTGTGATAATAATACATTTCCTGTACTGTTGACTGATTGTGCTGCATGATATGTTTGTGAAAACTTCAGGTTATGTATATCTGCCATGTTTTAGTAGTAAATCACTTTGTGTATGGAGTGCAGGGTCCTGGGTTCGAGCCTTGGAGAGGCAGTTTATTTTTTGCTGGGCAGAACAAGGGACGTTGGCTACAGAGTGATTAAAGCACTTTTAAGCAATTGTAAGTGGGTTTGCATGACGGTAAGCACTGCCATCCTCCGCTTATGTTTTCTTACAGTCAGTTAGCTTCAATTCTCTCAACCTGTGTAGGCATAGCTTACCCCAGCACAAACCCACGCACACCTGCTTACCACTGCTTAACAGTGCTTACTGCCTCTTACCCCATGCGCTAATTCCTTTAAAAGAAAAGAAAAAGGGGTTAATAGAACAGTGGTGAAAAACGGGGCACAAAGAGGGAAAGACAGTAGGGAAAATAGCTAGGTATGTGCAGGAAGGGTATAGGAAAATTCCATAGCTGCCCATTTCTTCTACAGCAACAGCTGTGCATATACACTATATTTGCAGGTACATTTGGACCCTCAAACCCATGGGAGAGGGGTGATGACAACATATATTCATTCTGATGCCAGTTAGACCAGATTACATGTGTCCAGTGGACACGTGCGAAATGGACAGCTATGTATGGGGCGAGATTTTTTTGTGGGAACAGATTGCCCTTTTTTTCAGGTTAGAGTGGGATGTTGGGGAGGGGTAGTAGGTATATTTGGGGAGGTAGTTGGGTAGGTTAACAGACAAGACACACAAGACACATACATGGCCAGTATATGACACATGTGGGGGTAAACACCTTGGACGGGGAGGGGTGTTTGGAATTGACAAGCCCATGAGCCCCCTACTGGAAACAGTGGGACTGAGGTCCCCCACCCATGGGCAGTCACCACTGCACCTTCACAGCCCTGAAGGTGGCTGTGCTGGGGGCTGTGTAGGATGGGGCAGGCTCACCCTCTAATAGTGCCACTCGGTCCTCAAGCTGGCGTAGCCACTCTCGATACTCCAGATCAAGCTCCTTGTGCACCACGGCCCGGACCTGTTGATGGGTGACAGGTTCCCCTCCGCGCCCGCTCTGAGTGGGGGGTGAGCCTCATCCACTGCAGCAGTTCTACTTGAAGGTGGCGCAGGGCTGAGGTGGGACAGGTGAGTCCGCTTGGACCGGCCTTCCCATACGAGCTGTGTTGTCACAAGTTTATGACAGATATGTGTTAGTAACAGTCAACAGCATTCAGGATTAGTTATAGCAGCATGCATAGGTATTCCCATTAACCCAACACACCAGATTTAACACAGTTGCAGAGCAAGCAGAACACATGCATATATGGAACAACAGTGGCCATCACAGGAGCATGCAGGTCTCATTGATGGCAACAGGCCACCAGTATGGGTGTATTTTCACATGGCACATGCATAGAAATAAATGTGAATATTTATAAACCATTATGACATATGTCCCAACAAAAGTTTGGAGTGTACACATACCAGTTGAGGAGTGTCATTGGGTTATTATGCACATATGGTATGGGTGAGAGAGAGAGAGCTATAGCCTTGTAGTTTTCACAACATTCTTAGTCACTGCAGTGGTCTTTCCCTTATATGTATTATTACACTACACAATGGCCTTATATTGTACACTGGTAAGTTTATAAATTATTATATACATGACCTGTGTCTTACATACAGGCGTGACAGGCTGCAGGTGTTAATGCAACATATGTTGAGAATTGCTGTCATACACTTTGGGTGAGGTGCTAGAATGACAGATTTGTTTCCATATACATTCTCTGACTATGTACACGTTTGGCTATCAGTTATATGTCATTGACAGCTGCCTACAATTCTTAGATCATCACACTGGATTTTCAGGGGAACAGGGTGCAAGTTGGTGATATGGGCCATTTATCTGGACATGCTGTACAGATTGGAACAGTTGTGGGGTATGAATATGCATACAACTTACAATTTGAACATTCTAGCAAATTCTGTGCTGTTGTTGGGTGTAAGTATGCATACAGCTTTCTATCTGAAAATTGTATAAAAATCTGTACAGTTGTGGGGTATGATTATGCATGCAAATTAGTAGCACTCCCGGGATTCAAACCCTTGCTGTGTGTGACAAAATATTACAGCTAACATCACAGTACACTGTGGTATCAGAGAATTGATGTAAAGCTTTCAACTGTTTGCTATCTAAGTCTCCCTAACTTGTACAATATAACTGACCTTTTAGCACTTCCAACATTGTTATGCAGGACTTCATGCCCATTTTATCTGCATACCATAGTGTGGGTGACACTGATTAAGATACAACAGTACTATTTATAGTATGGACCAGATCACCAACATATGAGGGAAGAGTAAACAGAAGCACTCCATGGGTTATGCCTTTATTCACAGACTATTACACATTTATTTCTACCGGTACAAACTTTCTAAGGCTATTATATTATTTGTTATGACAGTACATGCAGACTGATTACTAACCTGCCTCGCGATGCAGCCTTTGCAGCCTAGCATCATGGGCTTGCTGGTTCGCAGCCTGCTCATCTGCAACTGTCAGAGAAATGCAGTGATATTTAGCCATACCTATCCATAGTATATACAAGCAAGGCAATTATTTACTACTTAGTAGAATGAGTACTTACTCAGTACTGGGGCACTGGGCATCTGCCAAGACTCCTGGATCTACTGTTCCAGTACATCCCCCCTCCACCGGTTCAGGTCAACATGGTAGTGCCTGACCTGCTCACCAGTCCAGGGGATGCCTGTGGCACTGGTGATGTCATGGGCGAGACTGTCCCAGGCCTACATTTTATACTGTGAGCCCTGGTACTGGCCCTGCAGTATTCTCTGATCATGGTTTTTTACCAGGAGCTATACCATGATTTTTAACTACTGGATGCCCCAGCGCTGTGCTCTAAATCGAATGCCTTCACCCCATTCTCCCTGCAGTAGGAAGCTACAACCAGTTATGGGTAGTATTCCCACCTGTGGGGTTTAAATACGGCCATTTTCCCACACTTCCCCATGATTGGCCAGTTTTGAAAAGGCTAAGCTATGGGCAGACCTGCTTACATGAGGTTGGCACTGCTTAAAGAGGTATATCACTAGGCAGATTGAATTGGCTCCTCTACACATTGCTTACACTTACTAACTTGAGCTGTGCTGCAGTTAGCATTGCTTAATAGTTAATTAGCACCAAGGATCAAATGGTGGAAATTGAAAAAGGGTAATTGTAAGGTGGAGTTCAGGGAAGAGTTGAGACAGACACTGGGTGGCAGTGAACAGTTACCGAATAGCTGGGTAACTACAGCAGAGCTAGTAAGAGAGATGGCTAGAAAGGTGCTTGGTGTGACATCTGAAAAGAGGAAGGAGGACAATGAGACCTGGTGGTGGAATGAGAAAGTACAGGAGAGTATACAGAGAAAGAGGTTGGCGAAGAAGAAGTGGGATTGTCAGAGAGATTATAGAAAGTAGACAAGAGTATAAGGAGATGAGGTGCATGGCAAAGAGGGAGGTGGCGAAGGCTAAGAATAAGGCATATGAAGAGTTGTATGAAAGGTTGGACACTAAGGAGGGAGAAAAGGACCTTTACTGATTGGGTAGACAGAGGGACCAAGCTAGTAAAGATGTTCAGCAGGTAAGGGTGATAAAGGATAATGAGGGAAACCTACTCACAAGCGAGGAGAATGTGTTGAGCAGATGGAAAGAGTACTTTGAGGGGCTGATGAATGAAGAGAATGAGAGGAAGAGAAGGTTGGATGATGTGTGGATAGTGAATCATGAAGTGCAGTGGATTAGCAAGGAGGAAGTAAGGACAGCTATGAACAGGATGAAGAATGGAAAGGCTGTTGGTCCAGATGACATATCTGTGGAAGCATGGAGGTGTTTAGGTGAAATGGCAGTGGACGTTTTAACTAGATTGTTTAATGAAAACTTGGAAAGTGAGGGGATGCCTGAGGAATGGAGAAAAAGTGTTTTGGTACAGATTTTTAAGAATAAGGGTGATGTGCAGAGCTGTAGTAACTACAGAGGGATTAAACTGATCAGTCACAGCATGAAGTTAAGGGAAAGAGTAGTGGAAGCTAGGTTAAGAAGGGTGGTGATAATTAGTGATCAGCAGTATGGTTTCATGTCAGGAAAGAGCACTACAGATGCAATGTTTGCTCTGAGAGTGTTGATGGAGAAGTACAGAGAAGGTCAGAAGGAGTTGAATTGTGTCTTTGTGGATTTAGAGAAAGCATATGACAGGGTGCCTAGAGAGGAGTTGTGGTATTGTATAAGGAAGTCGGGAGTGTCAGAGAAGTATGTAAGAGTGGTACAGGATATGTACGAGGGTAATATGACAGTGTTGAGGTCTGCGGTGGGAGTGACGGATGTGTTTAAGGTGGAGGTGGGATAACATCAAGGATCAGCTCTGAGCCCTTTCTTATTTGCAGTGGTGATGGACAGGTTGACAGATGAGATCAGACAGGAGTCCCCGTGGACTATGATGATTGTAGATGACATTGTGATCTGTAGTGAGAGTAGGGAACAGGTGGAAGAGACCCTGGAGAGGTGGACATATGCTCTATAGAGAAGAGGAATGAAGGTCAGCAGGACTAAGACAGAATATGTGTGTGAATGAGAGGGAGGATAGAGGAATGGTGAGGATGCAGGGAGTAAAGGTGATGAAAGTGGATGAGTTTAAATACTTGGGATCAACAGTTCAGAGTAATGGTGAGTGTGGAAGAGAGTTGAAGAAGAGAGTACAGGCAGGATGGAGTGGGTGGAGAAGAGTATCAGGCGTGATTTGTGATAGATGAGTACCAGTAAGAGTGAAAGAGAAGGTCTACAAGAGGGTAGTGAGACCAGCTATGTTATATGGGTTGGAGACGGTGGCATTGACAAAAAGGCAGGAGTCAGAGCTTGATGTGGCAGAGTTGAAGATGTTAAGATTCACACTGGGTGTGATGAGGATGGACAGGATTAGGAATAAGTATATTAGAGGGTCAGCTCAGGTTGGAAGGTTTGGAGACAAAGCCAGAGAATTAAGGTTATGTTGGTTTGGATATGTGCTCAGGAGGGATGCCGAGTATATTGGGAAAAAGATGCTAAGGATGAAGCTGCCAGGTAACAGGAAAAGAGGAAGGCCTAAGATAAGGTTTATGGAATGCAGTGACAGAGGACATGCAGGTGGTTGGTGTGACAGAGCAAGATGCAGAGGACAGGAAGAAATGAAAACAGTTGATCCGCTGTGGTGACCCCTAACTGGAGCAACTGAAAATAGAAGAAGAATAGTTAATTAGCACTATATTTGCCATTTGGCAATGAGTTATTCTTCATTACAGGTTATATATGTGTCTGGTATCCATGATTCATGTGTACATACACTGTATGGGGACCTGGGGACTTCTACACTTTATTACAATAACACCTCAAATCTATGCTTACTGCAGTACTCCAACTCACATATTTATGTTCTGTGGCAGGTTATCCAACATCACACTGTACATAGATTCAGTTCACATGTTTGGTTTGATTTTCCTGTGGTGAGGATTAGTTTTCTGATACCTCATTCATTTTTATTGCTAGGATGGCTTGGTGGTTAACTATTGTGACTATAGTGTGCAGGATCCTGAGTTTGAGCCTTGCAGAGGCAATTTATTTTTTTGCTAGACAGAGCAAGGGCCATTGGATACAGTGTGACTAAGGTACTTTTGAGCAGTTGTAAGCGGGTTTGCACAGGGGTAAGCAACACCTACACAGGTTAAGCAATTTAGAGGCTTACTGGGTGTAGAACACTGTAACTGGAAATTAGCAGTGCTTCCCTGCACGCAAACCCATGCACATGGCCTTAAACTAGCTTACTAGTGTTGACATATGCTTTCTACTGTTTCTTGCTGCTTAACCTAACTACTGCTTTATGCATAATGATACTGACACCTCACATGTGCATTTCCTGCAGTACTGTAGGTCATATATGTATGTATATATGTTCTTTCGTAGCAGCAGTACTCCAGTTCATATATATATATATATATATATATATATATATATATATATATATATATCTATATTTATATGTTATTCCATGGGTTATGCAACATGCATATTACTCATAACGTGGTTTGCCATGGGAAATGGTATATCTCAGTAACCTTCCTGTTTCTCCATTCCTTTCTCGCTTACATCCATGGGGCGGTACCATTTGAACGGGTCCATCCAGCCCTGGCAAGCCTCGGCCCATAATGTCTTACCCATCATTCCTTCCAGCCCCTCCCTCCATCACATCAATCATCCTTCCTACAGGTTTCATCTGAATCTCACCACACCACTACACATTGCCCACTCTCCACTTCTTGGGACCAATCATGTAAGTTGTCTTACCCCATGGATCTTCAGGGTTCTCACACATTCAGTCCACGAACATACATATCCTTCTTTGCTTACCTGTAAGACATGGTACGTTACCCTGAGGTCTCTTTTTAGCAGAATTTTTGAGGTCATCCCGCTAGGGACAAATATGCATTTGTTTAAGATTAGACTTTGCAGGGTGACACTGTTTCTCCCACTGGTAGTATCCTGCCAGTAGTCTGGGTAGCAGTGCTGTGCAATGCTTAGCGGTGCTTAATATTTGATTTGCATTATATTTGCCTTTTGGCATTGATGTCTTCTTCATTACATGTTATATATGTGTTTTGTATCCTTGATTCATGTGTATGTACACTGTATGGGGTCCTGGGAACTTCAACACTTTATTGCAATAACACCTCACATCTGGCCTTACTGCAGTACTCCAGTTCACATATTTATGTTATGTAGCAGGTTATACCACTTCACACTGTACATAGATTCAGTTCACATGTTTGGTTTGATTTTCCTGTGGTGAGAAATAGTTTGCTGATATCTCATGCATATCTGTTGCTATGATGGCTTAGTGGTTAATTACTGTGACTATAGTGTACAGGGTCCTGGGTTTGCACCTTGAAAAGGCAGTTTATTTTGTTCTGGGCAGAACATGGGCCATTGGATCCAGAGTGATTAACGCACTTTAAAGCAGTTGTAAGCGAGTTTGTGCGGGTTTGCGCGATGGTAAGCACTACTAACCTCCGGTTACTGTTTCTTACGCTTAGATAGCTTCTAATTTGCTTAATCTGTGTAGACAATGCTTACCCCTGGGCAAACACACTTAGACATGCTTACTACTGCTTATTTGTGCTTAAACCTGTTTACTAGTGCCTTATTCATTATGACACTGACACTTCACATGTGCATTTCATGCAGTACTCCAGTTCACATTTAAATGTTATTATGTAGATTATATGACAAAAAGATGTAAATATATGTTCATATACAGTTTTCACATGGAAAATGATATGCGCTGCAGTGAGACAAGAACCGGGAATGCCTGTTTATTAGATGGATGCTCTAACCACTACACCATTGCTGCTTCATTTGCATATGTATTCCTTTTTATCCTCTTCAGCCTTTTCAGCTGCTTTAACTGTGGCTAAGAGATGGGCAAACCAATGGTTAGCTATACTCGGGGTTTAAAAAAAAATAAATACAAGGGTTTCTTCATTTTATTTCAATGTACTGTTGCTGTTGAAAACATGGGACTGTTGGTGGGGATATGTGGAACCTATGAGTGATCTCGCTCATTTATTTACACTTTCTTCTGTTCTACTTTGCAGGGGTGTGTTTATTCTGAGAGCTCTGCTCTCAGACATGCCCCCTGTACTTGTCCATGCTCAGTGTAGGATTTGGAGCTCTGGCAGTGAGCCTTCATTAATATGCATGGCATGCTGCCATCCTCCTCTTAACCTGCTACTTACGTGCAGGACTAGTTTAGTCCTGCACGGCAGATTAGTAAATCTAGGGGATAGACTATACACTAGAAGTGAAGAAGTTTAAACAATGTATTTTAATTTTTTGGAAGAAAATTTGAGTTTCTTGAATAATCTCTTTTAGCATTATACAGACATCTACTGCACGGGTAAACATTCACCCTCAATTGTGCTGAGTAGTGTATTATGAATAATACATGTCAGATGTAGCCTCATCTGGTATAGTTTATGAGGAATAACTTAATCTGTTCTGTATTTCAGAAGATTCCAGGCAAGCTGACTAGGAAGGCAATATTTAGTAACAAAGGCATACATGAAAAAAGCTGTACACTATTCATATAAATTCTGCCAGGGCTGTATAGAGACCTATATCATGTGTGTGCATGTGTGTGCTAACTATCTTGGCAAGCATACTATGCAGCTCAGAAAGTGTTGAAAGGCAATGTTTAGTTTATACTTACAAAGCACCTGGCAATACCAGCTAAGTTCAGATGTCCTGCCATTGGTCAGCAGCACATGTTAAGACCCTGAAGATGTTTTTTTTTTTTTTTTTTTTTGATAGGTCCAACTGATGTAAAAGCCTGCAGTATTTTGTAGTGAAGAAAGAACCCTTCTGTAGACCTTCTCTGCATCATGGTGGAATAACATCTGCTATAGCATTAGACACATGCGTACCATTATGCTATGCAGTCCTAAAGCAACCCCCTAGACAAATATGGCATTTTGTGAGCTAGATTACTGCACACCATGCATCAGAAGTGCATGTATTATTCCTTCAGGTTGTACAAGCTATTCATGAATCCAGTGCAGATGGCAATGGTTTTATTATTATTATTATTAGAATTATTATTGTCGCCTCACAGTAAGACATTGTCCTGTTCAATTCTCAGCTAGAGCGTCTTCTGTGTCGAGACATGCATGAATGGGCGTACCTTCGTTGAAGGTTGTGTGCCAGGGCCGGCAACTCGGCACGTAAATAGGACTGCAGTTTCTTTCCCTTTCTTTAATTATTATTATTGACAATAACAGGGATGTATTCTTCTTAACCTCTTTATTTGTATGAAACAAAAGTTGTAAAATCATTTCTTGTTTTATTTTAAGGTCTGTTGAAATGTGTTCTTTGTTTTTTTAAAGATTCTGACTTCTATGCACATTTTCTGTAGATACCTTTGATGAGGCAGTCTTCTTAAATATGTTTTAATAACACAGGTTGCTTCCGTGATTAAAATGAGAGAGACAGTGAGGGCTCCATTGCTGACTTTTTAAAATGCCTCATGTAATTAATAAAAAAACATAGCATTGTTATGGTGGTTATGACAACTAATGGCACACACCGTGTATACATGGTATACTGACAAAGGTTAGCATATTAGTGGATCCTCCACAAATACTCATTGGTTTACTGGGTATCCTCACTACAGTTACAGCAAAAACTGAGACAGCTTGAAAAACAGGCAAAGTATCAGTAATAAATCACCTGAGACAAAAGGATGTAAGAGTGAAAGCTTCCATCACAGAGGTAGTAGTGAATGAGCTCATCGGCTTTTAACATGGTTAACAGGAGACTTGGAGGTATCAATATTACTTTGATAAGGACAGCAATCATGGCTTGTGTCTCAGCTTTACATTGATTGAAGAAGCTGAGCTGAACATTCTGAACCTGATCTTAATTGCCTGCTCCATAATGCCATGCAATGATCATGTCATGCCCAGGTAGAGTGTGTCAATGGTAATAACATGGCTGCACATAATGAAAACATTCTGCATCCCTTCTGCTGACACAGTACATGTAACAAAAGTGCAACGGTTATTCACAATTTACCACCATATGTGTTGTTATAGGTTTGTGCACACAGTTCCTCAGCAACCCATGAGATACATCTGCTCAGAGGCAGCCTGACATTATCTGGGATGTCTACTAAATTTATAAAACATTACTTATGAATCTCTGTCTGTAGCACTATTAAACAGTTTTAAAAGTTCCCATTGCTATTGGTATTAAAGATCATCAATTAAAGCTACCTTTCAGAGGTAAGTTTAGTGCAATATTCTGTACTCGGTTTTCTTTTCTACTTTTTGCCGTGACATGTTCGCACTCAAAAGATTTTTTTCTTTCTTATCTTACATCTTGACCTCATCACCATCACCATGCTAATGATATTGCAGCACAACACCTGTTTCCTGTTACTGCTTCACTCATTTGCTCTACATGCCAAACCTTCCTACTTACTGGACCACTGAGATGGCTGCTTGAATCATTTCTTTCAGGTTTTAGTTTCTTAACTGATATATACCTGTCCATTTCACATCCCTACTTCTCACATGCTTTTTGAAAATAAACAGCATAACTAGCAAAAACATATTTCTCTATGTCTTGTAAATTTATTTAGCCTGTTTCCAACATTTTCTTTCCTTAAATGAATAACATATTCTTTTTATACAATGTGGGTTAACAAGCCCTTCTTTCCCCCAAGAATAACACATTGGAGATAACATGTATACAGTGTAATATTACAGTCCATGCCCATGTGGGTAAAAGTAAATTAATCAATTTTTCATCAGCAACTTGCTTGTTCCATTAATATTCCAGCCCACTTCACTGTCTTGTCCACTATGTTTGTTATAACTTCCACAGAGTCATAGTACTTTTATATTTCTCCTTGAATATCATATTCAGAAATAAAGTGATTCTTAAGCATCAGCTTTGATTTCTTGCTTTTGTAGATTAAAGAACTAAAAAACACTTAGCATGTAACCATGCAGCCACAAAGAAAACTTAAACACACTCACCCACTTAGTGTCAAATATACATAAAATGGTTGTCCAAATAAAAATCAAAAATGTTGCAGAATATAAAATTTATTATTATAATAAACATTTTATAACACCCACTTGCTCCTTTTCCACCAAGCTATTCATTAGTTCTGAACCACCATAAACATATCGATCCACATGTAGAATTTCTTGGGTCATCTTCTGCATATCTATAACAACAAGTTAGCCTCTCAGGACTTCTATAATAATACCATGTCATTATGGTTTCAAGAATTCACCCGAGAGTCAGTAATGGCATCCATACTAGTGAAATATTACTGGGCAATCTTCAGAGTTTTCCATGTCAGCAATATACCTTTGATCATATCATAAGAAAGGATTTTTAGAAACACGATGATAAATAATTATTTTTCATGTATTACTTTGCATTCAATATGTAATTATTCAAAAAAAAAAAAAAAACAAGTAATCTCAGTGGTATCCCTGAAGTCTCAAAATAACCCACTAAACAACTGTAGTGGTCCAAAAACAAAACGGTGTAAGAAAGTTTTCTGTGTGGAAGATTTTCAGTCCATATATCTCTAGTTAATCACTGTATATTAATCAGATCAGACAAAAGTAGTAGAAGTAGCAAACTTAAACTTGTCTTAAGTAAAAAAAAAAAATAATAAAAAATATATAATTGTACAGAATTACTAAGTATTCGAAAGTAATCAAAGCCAGGTAGGTAGTCTGTTTCCAGTCAAAAATCCTTTATTAAGTACACAGACAAGCGATTCAAGTAAAACAAAAATAGAGTAATAGTTTCCTCACAAGCTTTCTAAATATATATATATATATATATATATATATATATATATATATATATACTTTTTATCAGGCAAGAGAGTGGTTTATTGTGTTGTGAAACAAAGTGTTATTGGTACATGTGAAATTCACATCCCCTCCCCCATCAATGTGACATTCGAGCTGGTCCTCCCCTACTTAGTAGCTGTCATAATAATATAACCCTTATGTACTTTAAATAAAACTTATAGGTTGGTACTAGGCTATCGGCCCTGGGGCCTATACAAGCCTTGCCATAACAATTCCCTCGCTATTTCTTCCCACACTATTTACTTACTTGGCCCTCTGTTTAGGTTTGCTGCCCTTAATAGTCTATTTTAAGTCTAGCCAATTTCTTCCAAGGGTGAGAAGCAAACCCTGCACTTTGTGTCTGTGAGACAAGCACCTTAACCATTATACCAACCTCGTCCTCCTTGTATAATGATGTGGTACCTCTTATTTAACCAGATTATTAAGTAGATTATTAAATCTGTGATTTTATCCAAGACAATATACTACATGGCTGGAAATATATCAACCTTAGTCCATTTGGCAATCAAAAAATATATATAGATATATACATATACACTTTGTATGTAAAAAATCAATTGTAAAAATCATATTCTATTTTCATAACTTATTGTTAAAGATCACTTTTGTCCTTCTAGACTTCTTCAGGTCTGTGTACAACAACCCTAAAACTATCTATAAAACTATATATAATTGTATAATTAGTATTATTATTACACACCATTTTGAATAAAGTGGAAAAACGAGAACTAGAAAAAGAATAAATAATAAGAAAAAATGTATGATGATGGAAACAAAATATACACTTAAATTACAACTGATTTAAAATGGTGTTTAAAACCAACTGGTAGAATAAAATAAAATAAAATTAGTCATGTAAACAATGTGGCAATTTTTTAAGTTCCAGTGCACTTTTAATTGAACAGTAGTAGTTTAGTCCAGGCATTATAAAAACAGATCAGCTTTAATTGCCATATGAGTTCATGTTTCTCCAGAATATTTGGGATGCCTCCTTCAAGATTACCCATGTCTATGGGATCCAGATTAAATCCTGTGTGTCTTTTATGAAGATAAAGGTGTTTGGCTAGTGCATTATTTTTACATCCAGAGCGGATTTCTGACAGATGACATGATATCTTATGCTTGAGTTAATTTACAGTCACCTTGCTGTATAAATATACAAAATGTACAATTAATTTAACATCTTTTAGTGTTCCTCTCATATGGTCTAGGTTTAAATTCAACAAAACTTCTAATGTTCCTGGCCTTCCTATAAACAAACATTTTTTGTTATTATTTTTTCTTTTTCTGGTGTAAATGTAATGTGCAAATTGTATATGTATATATTTATATATATTTTTTGATTGTCAAATGGACTAAGGTTGATATATTTCCAGCCATGTAGTATATTGGGGTCTATATTATGACACTGAAGTTCAAAAACTTTGAATGTTATAATATCGAACCCAGTAGAGCAAACGCTTGAAATAGCGAAGGTGCAGAACACCGAATACTTTCCTATGGAAAGTATTCAGTGGGCCGTTTCTGCAGCTTCTCTATTTCCTCAACTGTGGAGCGAAGGTTACAGACCGGGTTAAGGTAAGTGTGCGAATGAAGGTGAGTGTGTGACTGGGCATGGGTTAAGTGAGTTAGAGTTAGGGCGTGAGTCAGGTAAATGTGCGATTGTGTGGACATGAGGGTTAGGGTGGGATAGGTGAGTTAGGGTTAGGGAGCGAGTAAGGTGAGTGTGCGATAGTTAGGGACCTTAGGGTTAGGGTTGGGTTAAGGTAAGTGGGTAGCTAGTGATGTATGTCTGGCTATTCTGACTGTTCGGTTTTCCAGTGTTTCAATTGAATGGGTTCGATATTATAACATTCGAAGTTTTTAGACTTCGATGTTATAATATAGACCCGTATATTGTCTTGGATAAAATCTCAGACTTAATAATCTACTTAATAATCTTATTAAATAAGAGGTAACACATCATTATAAATTTTATTAAAAGTACATAAAGGTTATATTATTATGACAGCTACTAAGTAGGGCAGGACCAGCTCGAATGTCACACTGATGGGAGAAGAGATGTGAATTTAACATGTGTACCAATAGCACTTTGTTTTACAGCACAATACACCACTCCCTTGCCTGATAAAAAAAAAAAAAAAATATATATATATATATATATATATATATATATATATATATATATATTTAGAAAGCTTGTAAGGAAACTATTACTCTATTTTTGTTTTACTTGGATCACTTGTCTGTCTACTTAATAAAGGATTTTCGACTGGAAACAGACTGCCTGCCTTGCTTGGATTACAGTTATATATTTTTTATTTTTTTTTTACTTAAGACGAGTTTAAGTTCGCTACTTCTACTACTTTTGTCTGATCTGATTAATATACAGTGATTAACTAGAGATATATGGACTGAAAATCTTCCACACAGAAAAGTGTCTTACACTGTTTTTTTTTTTCAAAATGTAATTATTCTAACATCAATTTACTTTGTTCTGTCCTCATATCATTTATGCACATCTACATGTCCCAGAGTAACTACAGATTGAATCTCCAACCAGATATACACAACTGGTTGAAGTTTCAACACCCTTATCTGGCACAGGCAAACAAAGTAAAAGAGCATTTAGATAAGGACACAGACATCACCATATGCACTGTTGGGAAAGACCACAGTGACATAGGTTATGTGTGTGTGTGTGTGTGTGTGTGTGTGTGTGTGTGTGTGTGTGTGTGTGTGTGTGTGTGTGTGTGTGTGTGTGTGTGTGTGTGTGTGTGTGTTTGTGTCTGGACACAGCTTCTGTGGAAGGTGCAATACTGTCAGTGTTTCTATGTGAGAGGTAAAAGACACTCTCAGGAGATATGTGCACTGACTATGCATTTCTCCATCCGTGATGTATTCTTTGTGAGTAATGACAATGGCAATATGCATAGCTGGTAGAGTCATTGATGTACTCTGTAAATATGAATGGAAGGATATGACACAGGTAGGTTCAACACATTTACTCCTTCTATGGCACGCTGCAGCTCTCCCAACATTGGTCATATGGCTGGAGGATATGGTGTTGTGGGAGCTAGACTATTTCCTGATTATCTAATAGGGGCTTTCCCAAGAGATGCAAAAGAGGACTGGCCACAATAACTATGATGCCAATGGTGTGTTGCTACTTCACCACCTTGATGACACTGCACCTTATAAAATGCTAAATAAATAGTCAAAGTCATCTACGAGATCATTGTGCAGATCACATACCACACCAATCACCTCAACAAGGCTGTGATGGTATTAGCTCGTGTGTGTATGACTTATTAGGCACATCCATTGTGTAATGCCTACAGAGATGATTAGCTTAGGTGTGGGGTGGGAATCAAGATTTTGTTGGTCATTAGTACACTGACCCTTACTTCCCTTCTCATACTGTTCCGGCTGCCAGCATCAACTGAGGTTGGGGTGCAGAAGAAGAGATTGGACACCAGGCTGCTGTATTTGTCAACTCCTGTGTTACTACACTATCCTGTAGCTGAGGAGTGGGTCAAACTTGCAATGGAGCAATGTCTGTGGAAGTGTAGAGTTACATGCCTGCCACATTACATTTGCCTAGCAGTGCCACTGTAGCCACAGGCTGTGCTAGGATGTGGCAGCCACACTATCAAACTCAGATATTTCCCTGAAATCAGGTGTGTCAACATCCATGGTAACAAAGCTGCACAATGACTAAGGTCCTCACTTCCCTTGCACAAGATACAATGTTTAATCCTGACTTCCAGACAATGTGTGGGGTTTGCATATTATCCCTGTTTTTGTGGGGTTCCTCCCACATCCCAAAAAAACATGATGGATGTTCTACGTCAAACTCACTCAAATAATGAATGCAGCTGTAGGCAGCAGCACAGATATTAGGTTGCGCCTACTGGGTGAGAAATTGTACTGACCAATCTCTTTAGGCATCAGCTGTGGTGTGCAGTGTCTTCTAGAAAGGACAACATGGATTGGAGACTACATGCTCTGTCAGGGCTAGTCATTGATGATGTAAAAAAAAAAAAAAAATTTAGGTGATTTGGTCACATTGACTTATGTTGCCAAAACTGGACATGGGTATTTGCTGGTGATAAATGGGTTGAAGACCAAGCCTATTCCAAACTACCTTTCTTCAGTTATGTCAGGGAATTAAGATATAGTGTTCAACAATACACAAAGGTAATTCATAATAATATTACACCTTCCAATCCAAAGGATAAATTCTAGATATATTAGCAGACAAATATAGTTCACATTTTATCCCTGCCTACTTATTTTGTTATACCCACTATCCCTGGCTGTAGCATTTCCTTGCCCCTTGCCCCACATTTGAATAGTGATTGTACTGTAAGGACCAATTACCTAGTTGAACTTGGCCACACTGTCTATTCACTCGAGCACTAGACTACACTGTCTAAAATGATTACCCGTGACCCCTAGTTTCTTGATCTTAGCAACAGTAGTTTCACTTGTTATAAGCAGCAGTTACCCTCATTGTTCAAGTGCAGAAACTGATCCTAACTAATTGCTTTATGAAAGAAAGGGCCTCTCTGGTTAGATAAGTCCTGCTACACTTAGCTTCACTAAACTCACATTTGCTTCACTCATCTACCCTACTTCCCATTCACACTGGCCCATCTTAGTCTAGCTTAATACCACCCAGGTCCACTTATTACTTACAGCACTAAAACAGTATACTTCCCCAAACGGAATTATTGTCATAATAACTTCACTTCTCTTTCCATTAAACTATTCAAAACTTCCACCAAATCATTAGCATCATTTTCAGCACCATTTCTCCTTTCTGTACTGCTCTGCACTATACAAACTTCTATTCACACCTCATCCCTGACAATACCTCTGAGCAAATCACTGCATAACTCTTCTCAAATGTATTATTTTTATCTTTATCTCATCTCTCATCCCACCACTTAATCTTCCTCTAGTTTACTAATAAAATATAGAGTGCTTCTACAGTACAGCAAAATGATGCTTCAGCTCATCCTGGCATCTTTACTTTTCATCCTAGTTTATATATATATATATATATATATATATATATATATATATATATATATATATATATATTTTTTTGTTTACATCTTACATCTCTGCCATAACCACTTACACATACAGCTCTAACTTATCCAGACTACACAGTCATTATCCTATATCTCCATCCCCTTAGTACTCTTCTTATATCCACATACAGAAACCTATGTACTTAGCATCCAGTTAAAAACATTGTAGCTCCACATTCATATGAGTCAAAAGGCCTACACACATTTTTCACACATCCAACATCCATCTTACTATTCAAAAGTGATGATATACACCCTAATCTAATTTTTCTTCTTCAACCTCCAACCTGGCTGCTGTGCGTCCTGTTCCTGTGCTAGAACTGCACTGTGCTCCAGTTTGTCCCTGCAACAGCTACCTGCATTGTCCCTTCAGGAAGTCTCTGAACATTAGGGCAACTAAGAGAAACCACCTAACATCTCCCTGAAAACTGTGACCTCTGAAAAGGCATTGAACACACTGTGCTCCAGTTTGTCCCTGCAACAGCTACCTGCATTGCCCCTTCAGGAAGTCTCTGAACATTAGGGCAACTAAGAGAAACCACCTAACATCTCCCTGTAAACTGTGACCTCTGAAAAGGCATTGAACACACTGTGCTCCAGTTTGTCCCTGCAACAGCAACCTGCATTGTCCCTTCAGGAAGTCTCTGAACATTAGGGCAACTAAGGGAAACCACCTAACATCTCCCTGAAAACTGTGACCTCTGAAAAGGCATTGAACACACTGTGCTCCAGTTTGTCCTTGCAACAGCTACCTGCTTTGTCCCTTCAGGAAGTCTCTGAACATTAGGGCAACTAAGAGAAACCACCTAACATCTCCCTGAAAACTGTGACCTCTGAAAAGGCATTGAACACACTGTGCTCCAGTTTGTCCCTGCAACAGCTACCTGCATTGTCCCTTCAGGAAGTCTCTGAACATTAGGGCAACTAAGAGAAACTACCTAACATCTCCCTGAAAACTGTGACCTCTGAAAAGGCATTGAACACACTGTGCTCCAGTTTGTCCCTGCAACAGCTACCTGCATTGTCCCTTCAGGAAGTCTCTGAACATTAGGGCAACTAAGAGAAACCACCTAACATCTCCCTGAAAACTGTGACCTCTGAAAAGGCATTGAACACACTGTGCTCCAGTTTGTCCCTGCAACAGCTACCTGCATTGTCCCTTCAGGAAGTCTCTGAACATTAGGGCAACTAAGAGAAACCACCTAACATCTCCCTGAAAACTGTGACCTCTGAAAAGGCATTAAACACACTGTGCTCCAGTTTGTCCCTGCAACAGCTACCTGCATTGTCCCTTCAGGAAGTCTCTGAACATTAGGGCAACTAAGAGAAACCACCTAACATCTCCCTGAAAACTGTGACCTCTGAAAAGACATTGGACACACTGTGCTCCAGTTTGTCCCTGCAACAGCTACCTGCATTGTCCCTTCAGGAAGTCTCTGAACATTAGGGCAACTAAGAGAAACCACCTAACATCTCCCTGAAAACTGTGACCTCTGAAAAGGCATTGAACACACTGTGCTCCAGTTTGTCCCTGCAACAGCTACCTGCATTGTCCCTTCAGGAAGTCTCTGAACATTAGGGCAACTAAGAGAAACCACCTAACATCTCCCTGAAAACTGTGACCTCTGAAAAGGCATTGAACACACTGTGCTCCAGTTTGTCCCTGCAACAGCTACCTGCATTGTCCCTTCAGGAAGTCTCTGAACATTAGGGCAACTAAGAGAAACCACCTAACATCTCCCTGAAAACTGTGACCTCTGAAAAGGAATTGAACACACTGTGCTCCAGTTTGTCCCTGCAACAGCTACCTGCATTGTCCCTTCAGGAAGTCTCTGAACATTAGGGCAACTAAGAGAAACCACCTAACATCTCTCTGAAAACTGTGACCTCTGAAAAGGCATTGAACACACTGTGCTCCAGTTTGTCCCTGCAACAGCTACCTGCATTGTCCCTTCAGGAAGTCTCTGAACATTAGGGCAACTAAGAGAAACCACCTAACATCTCCCTGAAAACTGTGACCTCTGAAAAGGCATTGAACACACTGTGCTCCAGTTTGTCCCTGCAACAGCTACCTGCATTGTCCCTTCAGGAAGTCTCTGAACATTAGGGCAACTAAGAGAAACCACCTAACATCTCCTGAAAACTGTGACCTCTGAAAAGGCATTGAACACACTGTGCTCCAGTTTGTCCCTGCAACAGCTACCTGCATTGTCCCTTCAGGAAGTCTCTGAACATTAGGGCAACTAAGAGAAACAACCTAACATCTCCCTGAAAACTGTGACCTCTGAAAAGGCATTGAACAGTATGTATTGACACTAACTCTGAAGGGTTACATATTAAGCAACTGCTTCTAAACAAGATTGTAATTTTACTAGTCTTAGCATACTATTCAGGCAGGCTAGCCAGCAGCCTGCCCCCCCTTCACAGCTTTCAACTTTTTCCTCTAATATTCTAACCCCCTTGCATTATCTGATTCTTCTCTTTTGCACTTTAGTCCCCCTTACTCACCCAGACAAGACCATTGCTATACTATAAATGGCCACTAGGTGGCACCCCGTGAACTAACTTTCTATAAAGAAAGCTTTCTGATCTGCAATTGTCTATCCCATATTGCAACCGTTCTAAAATACTAGCTTCTGCTCTGTATTTCCTACATCTTTTCTGTAAGCTTTCTGTAACCTGACCCTAGTCATGCTGTTCTTAGTCCCCTGATACACTTATCTATCACCTTTTCTTCTTTCCCCAAGGAATCCTGCCATCAGTGCCCTCTACCCTTATATCCTGCCTCTCTTCCTTCACACCTCTGAATATTGTCCACCTTTCTCCCACCATCAGACTTACCTGTTGGTTTGCTCTCTCTTTACTGATTGTCTCCCTCCACATTTTGCTCTCTTGTCTCTACCTGCTCCGTTCGCCCTGCGGGCTCACTCCGCTCCCCTACCCTACCCCCAATTCCCACCCACCCCCACTACCTCTACCTTTATAGCCAGTTAACCACACCTACTTCCTCCCAAACTAACAAACCCCTCCCCTTCCTCTTCCCATCCCCTCCCACCCCTCTCCATAATCACATGACAACTTCCCCTCATCCTTCTCAAAACAACTTCACACCTCACCAACAACACAACATGTCTCTAACACATTCATCCCTCCCAATTCAACTGTTACTCCTTTTAAGCCTCACTTATTTTTACTCTCTTACACAACCTTCTCTCATCAACCACTCTACCCACTTACATACCACCTTTCATCTCCACACATCAAAATCTCACTACAATAACCAAATCTCTCCTAACCTTTACCCCCTCAGCAACAACCTATGTTTTCACTATAAACTTATCCCTCCTCATAAAACCATCACACCCTCCCTATTCTCCATATCTCCCTCTAATCCTTCTACCCACTCCACCCAAACAAAACAACCCAAATACCTCTTCTTCCTAACTCAACTTCTAACTGCAATACTTTTATCTGGTGATATACACCCTAACCCAGGTCCAAACCACTCCTCCTCAAATTCTAAATCCATCCTATTCACATCTCTTAATGTACAAAGCTTAGCAAACAAAATCCCTAACCTTCATGCATGGGTACTCCATAGCAAACCTGACATCATAGCCATTTCTGAAACCTGGCTAAAACCCCACATTAAAGATGCCGAGATATTACCACCAAACTACTCAATCATTAGATCAGACAGATCCCACAAAAAGGGTGGTGGTGTAGCTCTACTCTACGCATCCTCCCTATGCCTAACACCTTACAACAAAATCATTCCCCAGTTTTCTAATGCAGAACTAATACTAGCTCATCTCCAGCTGAATACACACAAATCAATTTCTATAGCCTCTCTCTACATTCCCCCTGGAGATAATATCCCAATACTTGAAAACATCCTCTCCTGGCTATCATGTAACATCCATAATGAAACTATAATCATGGGAGATACCAATATAAATTGGTCCTCCATACAGTCACCTACACACCCCCTCAACATCAACCTTTTCAAATACTCTCAACTAATCAACTCAATAACTAGGCCATCCAAAGACTTCTCAAGTGGCAACATCTTAGACTGGATTCTAGTCTCCCATCCCCATAACTACCCTGACAGTGGAACCCTTCCTGACCCCCTTAGTGAACATCTTCCCATCTTCTCCAGACGTCTTCCAACTCCCTTACAAGTTACTCACAACTATATAACTACCAGATTCCATAAAAACTTCAACCCTGAAGCTTTTTCCAGCAACCTTAAATCTATTAACTGGATTCCCTTAAAAACCCTACCACTCGAAAATGCAGTAACCCACTTTAATACTATCTTCCTAAACATCCTAAATAATCATGCTCCCTTAATAACCAAAAGAATAAAAAGGAAAGCCACCCCCTGGTTAACAAAAAATACACTTACCTCCATGCGACTCAGAGATAGAAAATAGGTACAATACAAGAAAAACAAATCTACATCAAACCTCAATCAATATAAAACTATCCGTTACTTAGTAAAAAAACTTATCTCAATAGACCGGCAAAACTACTTTATCCAACTTCAAGACAATCATAAAACTAACCCACAAAAATTCTGGGCAGGTATAAATTCACTCTTAAAACCTGGTACTATAGAAAACCCAAACCCCAGCCCAGAGTCACTAGACATAGATCTTGCTACCCAATTCAATTCTTTCTTCATAGACTCTATTTCCAAACTTACTTCTTCTTTTACACACAATTCACCTCCTACCCCCTCTACTGACAACCAAAGTCCCCCTCCTACTCCTTTGTCTCATTCACACCCACCTCAACCTCACCCTTTTTAAATTAAACCTACTCCAACTTCTACCATAAGAAAACTCCTACAGAAATTAAAACCATGCACCAATGCCCCTGACAACATTCCCTCATACTATCTCAGTATAGCTGCTGATGCCATTGCCCTCCCTATCAGTATCCTCATCAATCGCTCTATCCAAGAAGGTCTTGTCCCCGAAACCTGGAAAAAAGCTTATATTATCCCTCTACACAAAGGTGGAAATAATACTAACATCTCCATTTTCCATCCTCTCTCCCATTTCTAAAGTCCTGGAGAAATGCATCCACCTTCAACTCCTTCCCCACCTCTTGGACAACAATCAACTAACCCCTACCCAACACGGATTCAGACCCCATCATAGTAATATGACAGCCCTCCTATCCTTCCTTGAAACTGTGAACAAAACTAGAGATTCTGGACTCATTGTATCTACCACTTTTCTTGATCTTTCTAAGGCCTTTGATACTATCTCCCATAACCTACTTCTTACTAAACTATCTAATCTAAACCTTTCTCTCACTTCACTCAACTGGTTTAACAGCTATCTTTCCAGGAGACAACAAGCAGTCAAGTGGAAAAAAGCTACTTCCTCCTTTCTAAATACCCCTACAGGTGTCCCACAAGGCTCCATTCTGGGCTCCCTTCTCTTTAATATTTTCATTAATGACTTTTACCATGCTATCCCTCAGGCTAATATTATTCAATATGCAGATGATTCCACAATCATCTGCGCTGCCTCATCCATACCATCTCTACTAAAGCTTACCCAGGATGCCTTCTCTACCACTGAAAATTGGATGAAAGACAACCATCTAGCTCTTAATGCTGCTAAAACCAAACTCATGATATTTACTCCTTCAAAAACTACTAACATCGATCATAAATCATTCTCCATCTATAGCCAAAATAACATTCCCCTTGAGCTTGTATCAGAAACCAAACTATTAGGAGTCCAAATTGATGACAAGCTTAAATTCCATTCCCATCTACTACAAAACATAAATAAAACCCACCAAAAACTTGGCATGCTCTACCGTCATAATCGTTTTCTCAGCTCAGCTACCAAGATTACTCTCTCAACTACATTTCTCTTACCCTCCCTTCTCTATGGAGCACCCCTTCTTACTAACCTACAATCTTCCCTCAAAACCAAACTATCCTCTTGTTACAATAAAATTGCCAAATTTGCCACTTCTAACAAATCATCAACACACCACTGTGAACCACTCCACAAACTGAAATGATTAGAACTACCCAACTATCTCTCATATACCCAACTCACATATGCTCACAAACTGATTTTCCAGCCATCCCTCTGCCCCTCACTCTCTTCTACCTTTAAAATGCACCACACACAAAGACATCTAAGATCAAACAATCAAAATCTCATAGAAATTCATAGACCCCTCCACCCTCCTGGACAAAACCTCCTGTCCTTCTCACTAGCACACTTATGGAACTCCCTTCCTCCCTCTATTCGTACCATTACAAGCCTCCCATCCTTTAAAAAATCACTCCACTCTTATCTAACCTCCACATGGGAATGCTCCTGCTCTCACCCTTCATAACCTACTATTTACTCTAGTATCTTTTTCTCTTCTGACTGTCTAAACACCAGGTAGCATTACTCATGGCCTACCTGTATACTACTCTAACTCTATTCACAAAATCTCTGCATGTTTAATTACATAAACTGTACTATGTTTAACCCCATCAAATGTATATGTATATCCTCACCTTTGTGTAATCTGTATGTGGAGCTTTTTCTCAATGTTTAACCCCATGTAATGTATATGTATATCCTCATCTTTGTTTAATCTGTATGTGGAGCTTTTCTCCCCAGGACTCCATTGAAAACGGGTTCTTCGAGCCCAATGGACTATCCTGGTTAAACAAATGCAAATAAATAAATAAATAAATAAATAAATAAATAAATAATCCAAGCCTGACGGTTCTCACAACCTACCAGCACTGTAACCACAGCCCACAACCAACCAGTGTAAACATCTAAAACTTGCCAGACCTCAAACTTTATCACATTGTCATCAGAAGTCGCTGTACAAAGTGATAGATATAGCTGGATAGCTTATCCTTCACCTGGATTATCACTCCTCTTAAAAACATGTCTCAAACCTAATATCAAAGGTGATTAATTCGTGCCCATGGGTACAACATTATCATATTTTTACCTATTTGTTAACTGGGTAAGGCCACTGTCCAGTTAAGTGACTTGCTCAGAATCAAATAGTAGGCAAATGAATGTATAAGGAATCAAACCCTATACCATGGGCACATGAAGGTTTTTTTTTTAACAGCTCAGAGCTTTAATCTTCTTTACCATCTACTGGAGAGGACAGATTGGAAAACAAGAGAGAAGGGATATAGCTGTTATGTGCTGTAACAACTTGCATGCATCCTAATCTACAAAAGAAATCCAAGCATTTGACAATGCTGAAATATTTATATTCTTTCTCAGACTAAATTCCTATTAATGCCTATGCATTAGTGGCTTCTACATTCCTCCAAGTAACCACAACACTCGCATTGCTAAAGACATTCTATCATGTGTATCTAACAATGTAATGTAAAATGCTATAATTTTAGGAGACCTAAACATAAACTGGTCACAATCAGCTACAAGCAGTCCATCTATTCTTATGAGGTTTAGTAACAAATTAAATTTGTCCAAGGACATCTTCAGGTGTGGGTTTAGATAGAAGTAGCAATGGGTTTTATGAGGGTAAGGGAAGAAGCTAGTGTTGGGAGGAGGAAAGGGTTGAATGGGAAAATAGGATGATTGGGAGGAAACGAGGTAAGGGTAGGGGAAGGCTTAATAAGCTTTGTGAGAGTGTAACTGGGTAAGGAATCACATTTTGGCATAAACTTGAAAAAAAAAAAAAAGAATAGCGGTACCACCATTTTGGGAGGCTGTAGAGTGGGCATTGTAGTTGGTGGGTAGTTTAGGTAATTTTGTTGGTGATGAGTTTTCATCATTTTCATGCTCCAGTTTTGGGTATTGTAGTGTTGTTCATACAGCAGATCTTCTGTAGTCATATGATGTGCTCTACATATGATGCTTTCTAGCATCTATACTTTACGCATACTGTTTGGTCACTGGAGGCAAGCTTGCAGGGTATAAGGATTGGTGCAGAGTGGGACAGTACTGTGTGGGGTTGCGAGCAGCAAGGCTGTGGTCATTTTAGTAGCCTTGTACGTGTTGAACTTGACTGTGGTGTGTCTTTGCCAGTGGGGGGGGGGGGGGTATTGGATGGCCTTGTCTATGGATGTTCACAGCCCTGTATCAGATCCAACCGGGTGTGGGAGTCATTGATGGTGGTGGTAGATTACAGCAGCTGCTCTGATGTAATTCCCTCAGCTGAAGAAGTGCATCTCTGATACAGCCTTTGAGCCTGAGAAGTAAGCATTTTGATAGTATGGTGATCAGTCAACAGTAACTGTTAGAGGAGGGCAAGAAACCATCCACCTTGTCTACAGACACTATGCTATTAATTTGCTACAGATGGTTTTGTGGGCTTCAAGAGGGGTGCAGTAATGATTCTGCTTATGCACTGTGTATCACTAATGGTCACTGAAGCATGGTTGTAGTTTCAGCTGCTCAGATTTCACAGAGGGTGATTTCATGGCAAATCCTTGAGAAATCCATTGAAGGTGCAGTCAGAAAACAGTGAAAGTTTTTCGAATTCCAGCCTTGTGCCCTTTAGAAAATTCAGGCAAATGCAAAACTTATTGTTCTACCTACTTTCCAAGTTTGTAAGAGTGATATTTAAAGAAGTGTCCCTAATTTTGGGCTTTGGTCACCCCACTGGTTATGGCTTTGTCCAGACTGTTTGCTCTAACAGGTTGTGGGAATGTCGGAGGTTTGGATTTCTTGCACTGACCACAGCAAGGAAAACCAGGTCTTACATTTCAGTTTCAGTTTTGTATTCTGTTAATATGCATGTTTTGGCTCCAGTTGTTCTAGCAGCTTTCTAAGTTACATGAGCAATGTTTGTGATGGGTCCCTGGTTTGGATTTTTGTTCCTCTATTGCTTGCACAGAACAGTTTGAAAGGCCTTGTCTGGTTCTTGTAAAATTGTGGTTCCTGAATGATCAGTGATGAATTGTTTGAGGGCTGAAATCAGATAAGGGCAGACATTAGAGTTTCATCCTTCATTTCTTGTGAAAATTCATGCTAATGCAACACCTGATATCAACTGTCTAAGTTTATAAAAGCAGTATTGCCCCTATTTTAGGGTTAGATTGGACAATTGCAGTGGGAGGGAGAATAAATGTTACAAGCAGTGCTTATGAAGTGCTTTTCTGTTTGGTTTTAGTTACTAAATTGTAATGAAACATGCCTCTCAGCTGTCCAGATTTTGCTTCGTATTTTGGTCTGCTTCTCATGAACATTTGGGTTGTTGGTGGAAGCTTGGGGTTGTGAGTGGGTCACTGAGGATTGGGGTTACTTGATAATGGAGAAGGTTCTATTTTTTGGCTTGCATTTTTTGGTGGATTCATGGCGGTAGGGAGCTTGTGGTTTTGTCAACTTTCTGAGTTTTAAAGGCAATATTTGGAGTCCTTCCCTCTTTTGGGCATTGTTCCCCCTTATGTTGTTCTTTTTTCTGATTTCTTGCACTAACAGACGGAGGGGTATGCGGTGAACTTTGCAGGAGGTATGACTGATTTATGTGAATAGATGGAATTACAAGAGAGTCTGAGAGATGGGATAGCAAACAGATACCTGTAGGAGGCTGGAATATGGAGAAGGGTGCTGTTGTGGACTCCAAATTTAATTAAGGGATAGTGAGCTCATATTTTAAAGTGATTGGTTCAGCCTAACTTCTGTTTGACAGTTTGTTGCATATCATGTGAAGTGTTTACACTTGTGAGCAATAGGGTTTTCACTGATTCTTTTGGATCACGAATTGTAGTGCTTGAAGTCTGCAGTCAGGGGGTGTTGTGAGTTTGTGGTCTATAAATTAAGGAGTGTGGAGCAGGGTCTCTGTAGCTGAGGATTGTAGGAAATTGGGGAAAATGTCTAAATGCGGGTACTGTGCACAATGTAAATATATATTAGAAAGTAGTGAAGTTGTCATTCATAACTAATGCAAACATAGATTGGTAAGAAGTACAACTGCCAAAGTAGAGCAGTTGTCTGTTTGGCCCTATGTATGGACTGTTCAAGTTTCTAAGTAGGGAAAACTATTAACACATTGAAAAGCCATATATATCAACACTGTTACCACATCTCAAGGAAGGACATCAAAAATGCTCTAGCCCTCCATATTTCAACACGAGGAACATTCTTTCAAGTTTGTTATCATTGGCCATGTAGAATTAGGTGAAAGAGGGGGGCCACTTAATGACTATTTAGAGCTTAAAGAATTGAGATTGCAGCTTAGAAGCTATGCAGCTAAGTATCCAGGACTTAATAATGCCATCTCTATAGGTTCTATACTTAGATTAATTATTTAATTAGATTAGTTATGGTCAGCTACCCAGACCACCTTTAATACAATAGAAAACTGGCTTTCTGAACATCGTCTGATCCTAAATCCCAAAAAAACTAAAATGCTGTTATTTTCACCAACACGTAAGTCTACCGCTTTCAACTTTACCATAAAATCAAATGATGGCACAATAATCTCCCCTGATCCATCTACAAAACTATTAGGTGTCATCATAGACAATAATCTAAAATTTGACCTACATGTTAACCAAACTATCAAAACCATCAATAAAAAACTAGGGTCACTTTACAGAATAAAAGCCTTCCTAACCCTTCCAGCTAAAATTGCCATCGCTCACTCTCACCTTCTTTTAACCCTTCTGTATGCATCCCCGCTACTCTCGAATTTAAACAAGACTGTCCTTAACAAACTCTCAATTTGCTACAACCACATTGCCAGGTTTGCCACTGGGCTGCCTTTTAGGACACATCATTGCATCAATCTAAATCAGCTTGGGTGGCTTGAACTACCCAGCCTAATCCAGTATAACCAACTGATTATGGCCTATAAAATCCTCTATAATCCGGACAATACTCCTGCACTTAAAAATATTATCACCCCCTATAACAATCCTAGACAACTTCGATCCTCTAACAAACTACTAATTCAGACTAGCAAAATTAATAACACAGCCGGTGATTCTCTCTTTGCAAACTCTGTAAGTAGATCCTGGAACTCTCTTCCAGCTGATATTACCTTACTTTCCACCTTAGGTCAATTTAAAACTAGACTCAAACAACATTTGTCACTTAACTGGCTATGTCAATGTATCAAGCCTGGCTAACTATCTCTAGAATGTGTAGAAATCTGTTAACCAGTTTACTGTGTAATTTAATTTAATCCTGACTTGTGCTCAGGATTAACTGTAACCTGTGGAATTTGTTTAACTTGCTTACTTGTGTAATCTCTGTAAATAGTCTGTTTGTAATATGTAATGCTGGTATTATGTAATGCTGTATCTGCTTACCCTTGGAACTTTTCTCCCCGGGCCTCCGCTGAAAATGGACATGCATCCAGTCGGACTATCCCGGTCAACAAATGTAAAATAAATAAAATAAAATAAAATAAATTAAAATCATAATTTCATATATAAAGGAAATATAACAGATTGTTTAAAATGTTTTTTAATACATGTAGTATGAACTGGTGTGTGATTTTACTATTGTTTTTGACTTTCTAATTGTGCTGTTTTTAAAAACAATGATGGCTGTACCTTTAAGAAGGAGGAAATAATTTACTTATCACCTGGCAACAGGGATTATATAAGGGTGTTTATCCATTTTTATAGTATCGTGATGAAGTTTCTATTGCGAAATGAAAGCACTAAATAGACACATTTGGAGTTTATCTTTGGCTTGGTCACTTCATTTCTTATTGAGGAAGCACATAGGATACTTGGAATGTGACACTTCTATTTATAGAATTGGGCTTTTCATGGAGTGATTCTGTTTTATTTACCATTGATATCAGTTATATCATTAATATGGACATGTGAAGAAATCTTATGTTGAACGTTGTTAAAGCGTCATAAGCTTCATTGTGGTTTCACATTCTAGAGTTGTGAGTGCATTTTATGTAGTCAGTGAATGAGGAAAGCTCTTGGCAATGCCTAATGTCATTAATAAGTTTTGGTTTATGCGTGTGTAGAGGATTTACAGTGTTCGTTTCTTCTGCAGATCACAATGAGGTCGCAGATGAGGACATTCATAGTGGCCATTAGTAAGTGACCCGAAGGAAGTGCATTTGAAAGGTGATGGATTCTACTGGGGTAGATGTTCCTGCCACTGGAGTGGTGCACAGTTTGATTGCAGGTAATCCTAGTTTACTCATTAAGCCATATCAGAGTATGGACTGGAAGTGAATTGGGGACAGGTGGTGATGAGGTACATTAGGGGCAGGTTGAAGCAAGTTAAGGGATTGTTTATGGGGAGTTTGAGGTTGTCCACATGTAAAGTGGAGTTACAACATGTGCTTGGGTCGCATTTTGTGGGCATGGTAGATGGGTTGGTTTTCCTGTGGCAAGGCTAAGCAGATCAATGGTTCAGTGGCCATGCTACTTTGGGAGTTCAGTGCAGTTCTCCATTGGATTGGGCAGCAGTGGGCAGGACTAAGTAAGGGGGTTGACAGAGCTTGCAAGGTATACATGTGTGTAGGGATGGGTGAGGAGCTAGTTACTACTGATGCAGAAGCTTCAAGGACTGAACAAGGGGGTGACTAGTGGATGCACGCCTTGATTGTTTGATATTAAAAAAGAAAAATTTCAAAGGTGAAGTTTCGGGATAAGCGTAGATTAAGGATGTCATGGAGATTGTTGGGCTTATTAATTTGCCATATTTGTGAGGGAATGGTTTTGGCTAGTTGACTGGCAGGATTGAAGGTCATTTGGAGGATGGATGAATTGGATGGAAGAACATTTGGCGTGAGGGATGTTATTATTTGGAGTTAGTTTCTCTTTAGTTGGCATTGTAAGTTTAGAAGCTGTGTGGAACACTGTCAATTTTCATTTGGGGAACAGGGCTGTAGTAGGAGGCCCTGGTTTTGACAGGAGACTTGTGGTAGCTTGGCTTGGATTGATTAGATGTGATACAGGATTCCAGGGCAGTGTGGCTAGGGAAGTATATGGTGGGGTTTGTTAGGTGTTAATTTGTGTTGAGGCTTGGGAATAAGGTTAGGCCGCTCAGGTGTCAAGGCAGATTTATCTCTGTTTAGTATAGTGTACAGGTGGAAAGGTTATGTGACTTTACTGAATCTGGGATAGTAGGTCATATGGTTGAAGTGTTGAGTTAGGTTTATTAGTGTGAAGATTAACAGATTATGGCTATTGTTAAGATAATTTTGTTGTAGGGGTTGACGGTAACTGGAGGTTCACTGGGTTGCAATTTGGGTGGATATTGGTGTTATGGATGATTGACTTCAATAAGATGGTGGTGCATTGGTCAGCAAATGCTATATGGTTATCAGGTGTTTGCTTTATAGTAGTCGGTGGGTATGGGGGTTGAATTCCTATTAAACTGATTTGTTGGAAAGGTGATCTCATTTGGTTATTATTACATCCTTTGGGTGGTTAAAGGATGTTGCAGTTAGGCAGGATGGCATGTAATTGGGACTGCTTTGTTTTTGAAGATGTTGAGCTTTTTAGTGTTTTGGTGGTACATTTGGCAAGTAATGACCTGGGAAGTTAGGATAATTGAGGATATGTTTGATTTACAGATGTTTTGTAATGGTATGGGTATTACTTTGGCCTTGTAGAGAGATCATTGGTTTAATTTCAGCAGATTAGGCATCTGATCACTTAAGATGACAGGGTTTTAGCATATTGATAACAGGGATCCACTTTGGTTCACAGAGAATGGAGTACACCAAATGATGTTTGGCTTTTACCTTTTTAATCTACAGTTTGGTTTGTTTTGGAATGCTGTTGGGAGTTTTGGTATAAAGGAGGGGGGAACAGCCTGAACAGGCTGGTGGGCGGAGAAGACCGGCAGGTTTGTCCCTCTTCTGTTCCCCCTCTGGTGTTTGAATTTCATTTCAATGAGTTGGGAAATGCAAGCGAGTGGTTGGACGCTGCTTGACAAGTAAAAGTAAGCAAGCGGAAGTCAGGATATTTGGTTGGGATATTTATTTCAATGAGTGGGGAAATGCAAATGAGTGGTTGGACACTGCTTGATAACTAAAAGTAAGCAAGTGGAGATAAGGATGATGATTACTTGGTTGGGGTGAGCAGGGTCACGCTGCCCTAAGTTAACAGTTATATGGATGTTTATGCTGTGATTAATAAATGAAAATATTAGTTAGTCAATAAAGTTATGTTCATAGAATTTTAATAAAGGTCATTAAATGTCATTTGATGTAATGTGTGTTTACTGAAGGGGACCAGGACAAATGAGGTTTGGTAGCAAACCAATTTGTCCAGGGACATCTTTAGGTGGAGGTTTAGATAGAAGTAGTAATAGATTTTATGAGGGTAAGAGAAAAAGCTAGTTAGAGGAGGAGGAAAGCGTTAAACAGGAAAGTAGCATGATTGGGAGGAAGTGATGTAAGGGTATGGAGGGGCTTAATATATTTTGTGAGAATGTAACTGGGTAAGGAATCACATTTTGGCGTGAACTTGCTATCCACCATTACTTCCTGTTTGGAGCATTGGGGATTATGGGATTGTTATAATTTTTGGGAGGCAGAGAAGAGCGGCAGGCTTATCTCTCTTCTTTCCCCCCTCTGGTGTTGCAGGTTCATTTCAATGAGTTGGGAAATGCAAGCAAACGGTTGGATGCTGCTTGATAAAAGTAAGCAAGCGGAGGTGAGGATGCTGCTTAAATGGAAGTGAGCAGTTGGATGCTGCTTGACAAGTAAAAGTAGGCAAGTGGAGGTGAGAACACGGCTTATTTATTTATTTCTTTATGTTTATTTTAATGAGTTGGGGAAGTGCAAGTGAGCTGTTGGACACTGCTTGATAAGTAAAAGTAAACAAGTGGAAATAAGGATGCTGCTTACTTAGCTGGGGTGAGCGGGATCACACTGCCCTAATTTAACAGCTATATGGATGTTTATGCTGTGATTAATAAATGAAATATATTAGTTGTTCCATAAAGTTAAGTTTATGGAATTTTAATAAAGGTCATCAAATATCTTTTCATGTAATGTGTGTTTATTGAAGGAGACTGGTACAAATTAACTTATTTGGTTTTACCCAATTAATTAATACCCCTACTATCTATAACAAACTCTCAGTAAAGAAAACAAAGTGACAGATATAGGCCTCCTTCACAAGCCATCCATCCTGCCTTCTTAACTTAATAGGCTTTACCCAATTCATTAATACTCCCACCATCTATAACAAACGCTCTTAAAAGAAAACAATATTCAACTGGATTCTAACATATCAGAAATGTATCTGAGCAAGGCTCATTATCTGATCACTTACGTGACCAAAGTCTCACTTATTGCATAAGAAACTTTACAAAAACACCAAAACCAGGCCATTACAGCTTAGTAATAAATCTATTTACTTTTAGCAAAGATATGTTTATGGTTTTATTAAAACTTTACAACTAGAATAAACTAAAATACTTCCATTAGATGAAGCAACAAATAAATTTAATGAAACATTAAATATTATAACAACAAGCCCCAATGAGAAGACACGCCAATTCCTGCCCACTGACCCGCTGTCAAGACAAAACAAGCAAGCCTGCCATTTAAACAATATTCAGTCAAACTATGAACAATACCATAAATTACATAACTAAATTAAACTTCTAATGCTGTCAGACAATAAAAACTATTACATAAACCTGGAGTAGTTTAAACCAAACAATCCTAAGCATTTTTGAACAAAAGTTAACCACCTCCTTCACTGAGGTAAAACTATACAACCAACTCCATCTGAGTAAGACACAAATATTGCCTGCAGATTTACTACATACTCCATATGTTGCATTTTGAAATGTTGGTATTAGAAATACCAAGTGCTGACATGCTGGATAAAAGACCAAAAAGAACAAGTCTTGAAAATTGCTCTTCTCCTTTAAGACTTGTTTTTCCTAGGGGACAAGCCCTGCTGAACCTCCACTGATGCACTGATACGGAGGGCAAGCACCCCCAAACATATATAGACTAACTCCAAAATCATGATACCTTGGAAAAAAGGGTAATATTCTTGGAAATGGCCATCTCGGACTTGGTATTTATAAATCCATTCTTTTGACAATTTAGTCTCTGTGCTTAGGGAGTCGCTCTAGTGGGTCTCAACATTTCAAATGGTTACCTATTTCACACATGCATCCATCTTAATTACCATTGCATTTCTACACATTCAGATAGCTCTGTTATCAATCATATTTTATGTACCACAATTATTAAAAAAACATCTTTACAATCAAAAACAACAGCTTTAATAGTTGACAGTAATTTTGCAGAGTACATTACAATAGCAGGTGTTGCATTGGCCTATGCAATATAAATGATAATAAATAGATCCATTCAGGAATCTTACATGCCACTCATATGAGGGGAAAAGTTTATTCTCACAGCAAGAGGTTCTATGGTTTGATTCCTGGCTGGGGTGCCTTCAGTGCAGAGTTTGCATGTCCTCCCTGTGACGGTATATGTTTCCTCTGATTGGTTTGGTTTCCTCCCACAATCCAAAGACATACAGTAAGTGGAATGAACAATCTAAATTGGCCACAGATGTGAGTGGGCATGCAAGTGTGTGGAATAGAACAGCCCTGGCAGGGGAAGCCAACCAGTAATGTGAACCTTGGCTCTAGATGAGTGTCACATTGAAGTGACACCCTGACTCCATGTCCAAAAATAGGAAAAGGGGTTGTGGATGAATGAAAGGAAAAATCTTCCCTGTAAATGAAGAGGTAAATCTGCTGATTTATCAAACTATAGGTCAATTGCCATACTTTTCTCACTATCAAAGTCCTTGAAAATGCATCTGTTCACAATTACTGGAATTCATTCAAAACATTAATCTCCTTTCCCCAGGTCAGCACACCTTCCATTCAGTCCACAGTACAGAGGTAACATTATTGTCATTCCTTAACATCATGCCAACCAACATGAATAAAGGAAAACTACTATCTGCACTCTTCCTAGACTGCTGTTAAGTATTAAACAATATCTCCCATCCTAAGATCATGCATAAACAGATATAACTGGTCATTTCTTTGCCCACAATCTGATGGTTTAGGTATGACCTTAGTAGCAGAAGCCAATCTGTTAAATAGAAAAATAGCTTCTCTATTTTTCTACACATTAAAATTGGTTCCTCAATGGGATCCATCTTAGAACCCTGACTATTTAACATATTTAGAAATGACTTAGTTGCAAGTTGCAGTAATACATTCTTAATTCAATGCACAGATTATTCAACCCTCATTTGATCTACCTCCACACGACCAGAATTACAAGCAGTTACACATGAATCTTTCTTTACAGTAGAGAGATGGTTACATCAGTCTCAGCTACTACTTAATGCAAACAGGAATCAGCTACTTCTATTCACTTCCAAGCCTAGCTCAGATGTCAAAACTGCTTTCACTATCACCTCCTCAGACAATTCTATTATACAAGCATCATCTACACAAAACTAACAGGAGTTACAAGAAAGGTTAATTTGAAATATGATGTCCATTTCCAACAAGCCATTAAAAAAATTCAACACAAATTAGGCCTCCTTTAGACAGTCAGACCCTGTTTGTCCCAATTACACCCACATAACTACTACAGTTGCTTATCTGTTACCTTAACTCATGTATAATTTCTCTATGATCGTCAACCTATACACCAAACAACTATCAAAAATTGAATGGTGCTACAGTAAAAGAGCCAAGTTTGCAGCTAACCTGTCCAAAACATCTCAGCACTGTATCTCACTCAAAGATCTCAGCTGGATCAAACTCCCCATGTACTTTAGCCTTATACAACATAAAAAAGCTCATAAGATCCTCCATCAATAACATAAATGTCCATTTCTTGCTGCTCAACTCCAGTGGTACAGACCACAAAGAGATCATTGATAAAAAGCTCAGTATTTTACCTTGGCTGAAAATATTCCTTACTCATTCAGGAAATCATAGTTCTGTAATTCCAACACTAAAATTATAATATAACCTTCCCCTCCCACTGAAATAGATTACAAAACTTTTAAATCTGCACTTGGGTCTGCGTTGGAAAATTTTCATTTAGAATACTATGTGCTGTCACATTGAAAAAAAAGACCAAAAATGCAGGAGAAAAGCAAATATCGGACATTGCTCTTCTCATTTAAACTTGTTTTTTTTTTTTGCAAGGAAGAAAGCCCCTATGCACCCCCTACACCCCTAGTACATATGTGTATGTGTGTATGTAAAAAAAAAAAAAAGTATATATATATATATATATATATATATATATATATATGTACACACACACACACACACACACACACACACATATATATATATATATATATATATGTATCAAATCTGAGATCACCATACTTCAGAGAATAGAGAATATTCTGAAAAATGGCAATCTTGGACATAGTATATATAATTTAATTTTTTTGGGCCATTCAGTTTCAATATTATGGTAATCTCTGAAGTAGGTCCCGACATTTCAAATGGCTACCTTGTCACTTACCTCTTACTACAAAAATAGGTGGTTCCACCATGCCTCACATATTCCTTTCTACTTAATCCCACTGGACTATACTGCCAATCAACCCAGTCATTACGGAAAAATTATCATGTAACCTCATTTACTTTTATTTATAATTTTTCAAATGCCTATTTAGTATTCCTGACTTCAGCTCATCAGTCTAGTCCTTTACAATGTTTTAAAACTATTGTTTTGTGTGGGTCTATATCAGTTCATTGAATGGCTATTCAGCAAATACCCATTTGTTGAATACCTAAAATTTAAAACCTGCCAAGGTGGGGGTTGTGCCCCCCCACACCCCCTAACTAAATATGCCAACACCAAGATCGCACTACAGTGGGGAATAGGATACATTCCAGACGGTGGCCAACCACTGGCTTGGCCTGGTGAAAATTCACCGTTCAGTGAAGAACGACTTCGATAAAAAGGTGTTTGATGAATGGGTATTCACTGAATAGCCATTACACAAACTGATATTGACCCGTATTTGGGTCTATATTATATCATCAAACCGTCAGTTCAGTGAATGGCATTTCATCGATAATATCATTCATTAAACCCCCCACAACCCCCGCTAATTATACATACCAACTCCGAGATTGTACTACCTGGTGAAAAATGGCAAATTTCCTGATTCCTACCATAATGTGATCTCAGTAAGAACAGTATGATGAATGGCATATCTGACAAAATGCTGTTCAAAATGTTGTTTGATGATATGTTCTTTTGATGATGTAATAGAGTCCTGATTATTTCATACTACATAATAGGACAGATTCCAAATGTCTGCCCTAATTCCAAAAGACTTGCTCTCAGACCTTACACTGAAGTAAGTCACTTACTCGTCTATAAATAGGCTTAACCAGGGGCCAGACTCTAAAAAACCTGGTCACTTATTTTGCAGGCAGGATATATATACCAACTACATGATTACACTAAAATAAAGAAGGGATATAACTCCCAAAAACAAATTAATCTTTGCCAACATACAAACAGAAATCACACTAGCAATAACTATCTAAAGGAAAAATCATTCACTGTAATGCCATTTGGATTTTTTTTTTCCCTGTGGGCTACCAATGCTTTTTCAAGTACACATTGAGCATGTTTAGGGAAGCCCACACACACATAAGCAAGTATAAAATATAAATCTAAACAAAAAAAAATCATTGTGCACAGCTACAGACACTTTTTGATATAGATATAGATTTATAAATATCCGTAAGTCTTAATCCATGTGCATTACCTTCTCGAAAGGCTTGAATCTAATATGTGACATCAACAAAACCTGCTGGAGAGGTAGGTTTGTCTCCCAGATGCTGCCCTGTCTCTGGAATAGACTTCCCATACACATCAAACAGTACTTTGATGACCCTCTTCAACCGCAACCTTGATGAGTGAATGGGAAACCACAAATTTGTCCCAGGGGTTCCACCTGTGTCCCTCATTGACAGTGGTGACAGGTGCTGACTGAGGTTTCTTTTTGGGAATAAACTCTTAAATAGGCTTGTAAGGGCACCAGGGCCATTAGCCTAGTAACTTCCTATGATCCTATGACAAATCTGACTACCAAAAATTTCTAACATTAACTCCCTACGATTTCAATAAAAATGAGCATTAACCAGTTAGATATGGCCATAACATATAAATACATTTTAACAAAGGATTTTTGTTCTGTCCAAATAAGGGACTGTGCTTTGCTTGAACAAATGTAACCATGACAATGACTTTCCAACAAATGTAAACTCTCTCATCATACCAGATCTAGAAATATTTACATTTTGCATACCGTGACATAAAATAAGGCTATTCAGCTGCATCCCTTGCTGTAATTGTGATGCATTAGATGTAGCAGCTGGACATTCAAGCAGAGCTGCAGTCAGTAACCTTATCCAGATAGCCTAATATTTTGCTGAATTTTATCACAAAACTAAAAGCTGATCTTCATTTCAGCTGATATCTTTATATGCTCATTTGATAAAATCCAAATACTAATACAATCTGTAGTATGGGCAGGTTTTGAATGGTAATTCCTACCAATATAATATAAATGGAATACTGAGAAGTTTGGAGATATATTAAAGTATGTGGGAGCATTATATGTAATACATTTAAAGTGTTTTGTTTTGCAGTGAATTGTACTGCTAATGTTACTGTTACATGTGACTGAAGCTTAACATTTACCTAACTTTACCTTTTTCACTTTTTTCCTCAAAGACAGGCAGATACAGATAACTGGTAGTATCAATGCATTGAAATTCATGTGTGGGCAGTGAAACATATGTGGTACAGTCCTGTTTTGTCACTGTTCAACATTTTACACGCATCTTAAATATTAACATTATATTTGCATTTCTCAGATTTTGGTGACTGCATATTTTTATGATGGAAATCTTTAAAAGGATTTTTTTTTTAGTTTTTCTCCTTAAAAAAGTGATGCAACATGAAAATGGACTGATCCACGGACCTTTTCGGACATGATCCAATCCACAAAGGCAAGGGCAGATTCATTATAGGTTATTGAAAATTTAATGTAGTCAGTGGAACAGCACAGATTTTGGGAATAAGTAGGAAAGTGGGGTACCCCTCCCAAAAAAAAAACATAGACATAGGGCAGACATGCAGACGCTAGCCAGAAACTGATCAAATGCCTATATTGACCCATGGACCTTACAATGAACCACTATGCTGATCTGTATAAATTAACTAACTCAGAAAGAGGTTAAACATAAATAAATAAATTACGTTAGCATGCTCCTGTCTGTAAGTTTGTGGTAGTACTTTTTTATGTTAATTAACAGTACATCATAAAAATGTACTCTTCTAAGCAGGCAATGACAATCATGCATAAGCAAGTGTGACACTTGTAGCAATGTTCCTAAATGACTTCTGAAACTGAAAAAGAAATGAGTCAGGGTAATTGCTGCATAGCAGTGCTATCTTCTGGACAGCTTTCTTGGAATAACACATTTTATCCTACTGCTGTATTTGTGGATTCTGTTTTGCAGGCTAGTCTCCAGGTAGTAAGCAATTTACTATTTTACACACGTGATACATTATCTGAATAAACTAGAAACCTTTTTCTAAAGGAATGAGGTAAATAGCACAATTTTCTATGTCTAACTGAGAAATCATCATATCCAGAGTTATGTATTGCTTTTTTAATATAATGCCATGCATAATGTACTGTGCTTTTTGTTACTGAAAAAAAATCCTTTTTTTTTTTGCAGTCTTGCATTCTAGTATAAACATCCCAGATTAATCTTATTGTGAATGCTAGCAGTGGTTAAGTATATGTTCTTGCTACAAAATGTTACAAACAATATTTTAATTATGAAAAAAATGTTTTTTCCCTTTTTCTTGAAGAATATTTAGAAAATTAAAAAATGCATAAAGAGAGCTTCAATTATAGCATATTGCTGAAGGTTGTGAAAGGTGTTGTGGTATCTAATTAAAAATGCTGTTCGTAATGCAGCAGCATAACAGAATAATAAAATTCAAATCTCATTTGTTCCACTTCAGATTTCTCATGTGCATAAAACTCTATAAAATCTGGCATCTGTGTTCATACTGTGCGCTGAAAAGACAGCACATAGCCACTAATTCAATTGGCATGGTTAAGCTCATTCTACCATATAGTTCCATTTACAAGATTCCTTGTCCATTTTAATGCTTTGTGTATAAAATGGTACTATGATAGAGCTATTTAGTTCTGTAATGGGATCTACAGGCAAACTGACAGAATGCTGAACTGTACAATTTTTAATGGCTAGCAACACAGGAGTGCCTTTTCTGTTTCATTATGCATTCTTGTCTGAAACTATACTTAAACCATTGCAGTAAGGTGGACATCTGAATTTGTGATGTGCAAAATTCATTCTTGTCCTGGGAATGCCTGCTTGAATTATTATGTTGCCCAGATACTGAAATAAAAGTGATGAGGCATGCGCCGCATCAAACATCTAATAGAGTTAATATCTACACTTTTATTTTTCTCTTGGGACAACATATGGCTGAAATATGACTGCTTTTTTTTTTTTTTTTTCACCTAGCTGCATTTCATTTAGTTAGTTTAGTTTGTTTTAGGTGCTCACAGCATTATTTTCGTTTGTCATCAATAATTAAGGATATTAGCCAAACTTAACCATTAATAAATTCTGGAATCATAATACAATAAATATTATTGATACATAAACTGTTATAGTTTCCTATAAAGCAGCATATTAATTCTTTCTATAGCCGCATCATATCATAAGATTTCATCTTTTTTCATTGTATGTTTTAATCTTATAACATTCTTAAGAAAGATTATAATTTCTCTTCATTTGATGTCAATTATTTTCTTATGTTGCCTTACATTTGATAAACAGATCGTACCCATATGTTTCTATATGTCTTTTCTTCTGAAAGGCCATTGGAAAGTTTTGTTCTTAAATGAAAAATGTATCAGTAATTAAGGCATCCTGTTTACTTCATTTTTTTACAAAGCTGTAGATTTTAAAGTTGTTTCATACCATGCTTCTTCTTTTATGCGATCATCAAAATGATAGCTGACCTTTGCTAGGCTAGCTCCAATAAATGGGTACATAGCTAGACACACCTTGTCAATAAGCATTTACAGGACTCTGAGCGCAGTCTTACCAACCATATAAAACTGAGAAAAAAGTTTTATTTTATTTCTGCTTATAAAGCTCCACACTGTGTAGTACAGCATGATGTAGCTGTTCTATGTGTCCTTCTAAATTGTTTACATTATTTCAGGTCATATAATTTGACTTCCATTTTAAGCTTTCCTACCACATTTCTTTGCTACTGAATTCATCCACGTGAGCTTATATTCTTTCATATGTTATCCTGCCATTTTTCGAACTGATTATAAGCTGTCATGTTTAGAAGATTCCTTTAACATAACTCTTTTATACTCTTCAGTGCTCCTTATGCATTCACATTAATGCAGAGCTATGATTTTGCAGTAAATAGTCTTGCTTCCTTCATATGCTCATTCAAGAGCATCAGTATAAAAAAAGAAAACAAGTTACAGGACTTTCAGGTGTGACAGCCAATAAATAACTACCATGTGTTCAACCAATATTGCATTTGCAATTAATCTCTCCTATTGATTAGCATTTTTAACAAGAACAATGCCATACAAACTATCCATTGATTGAATAATTTACTCAGTAATCTTTTGCACTTAATTATTTCTGATGCTTTGTGAAGTCCAGAATGCATATAATTAAAACCTCACACACTAATGTCATAAAAGCATACAATATTTAATTTACATGACTTTCTTGCAATGAATCTATGCTGCTATAGCATGTGGTCTTTCAATTTGAGATACTCATTTTCTCTCCCAGTCACATTCCTTTGTAGAACATTCCTTACCATTGTGGTGAGATCTATACGCTCCCGCACGTTTTTCCTACCTGCTGAATGGGAATCCAATCCAGCCATATTATTCCATGGACACAATAATATACATTTATATTTTATTAAACTTCTACATAGAAGGTTACTGGACCATAAAATGTAATTATTCTTTCAAAATTTAAATATGCCATGCATAATATGTAAACGATCTATATGTATGGTCTTATCAACAAGATCTTTATATTCATAATCTAAACATCTCAAAGTATTGTATTTCATGAAATCCATTTGCTATATGTGCATAAATTCCACATCTATGGTGATGGCTTACCAATCGTCTGTCATGTTAATTGTGGAAGATAATGTATTCTTAGTTTCTCCCAATATAGATGGCTCAATAAATAGGATGTTAAATACTTTCCTTTACAAGGGGTAGAGGTAAATCATAAAATTTTACTTAGCTATCAGAGTTGGAGATACTTAGCTATCACATATAATTTTTTTCGTTTAATGTATGACTGAATGGATACAAGCTGACTGTATACTGTATACTGTATATGCACGTCAGACGCATAATGAGACTCCCATTGATCTGACTGGCTAGCTAATAGTTAGATAATAGTAAACAGAAACATAATCTGTAATGTATTGAGTTACATCTCAAAACAGCTGTCAGAATTGATCAATGTATAATAAACAACCTCTCAAATAACTACTCTAATAGCTCTCATAGTATGCTATTTGGCACAGTATATATTCCTATGTTAAAATAATGATTTAATAAAAGTTAGCATGTAACTAAAACCTAGGTTTAACTGCACAAATAAAAACATATAATTTAAACTTGAATTTATGCATTTAATAACTGAATAAAGTAAAGCACATTTAGTTATTTGAACAAGCTTCATGCCTTCAAAGAAGGTTTTAGTAGTATACTAGTGTTTAGCCCTTTTTATCATCTGCCTGTAATCTAATGATCCATCTGATTTCATGTAGTTTAGTTATATTTCTTAATCTCCTAGCCTTGTGCTGGCACAAATGGCTTCAGCTGCTATAACTTTGAATGAATGGGACTCCAATCTTCTTAAAACATGTTTTGCTAAGGCATTAATTTGTGATCTTTTCCTGATACTGTAAAGATGTTCCCTTACCCTAACCCTCAAACACCTGTTTGTTTTTTTCCACATAAAATTATTTACATGTAGTACAATGAGCTAAATAAATAATATTGATACTACTACAATCAGCCTGTATGTTAAAGTTATACTTCCTCCTTGTTACTGGATGCATAAAATATCCTGTGATATCCAAATAAGTACTATACTTACAATTACCACATGGATGGGTTATTTGCACTATTTCATCACCTCTTACTGTTCTATCATTATTGCGGCAACTTAAGAGTCTCTTAATGGATTCCCTATTCTTATATCTGAACATTGGTTTATCCCCTAATATCATTCATATTCTTTCATCTGTGGTCAGAATGTTCCAATGTTTTTATATAAAGTTGACAATATGTTTAATATTGCTACTATAGAACATAGTATATTTCAATTGACCATTATTCGATTAAATATCCCTTCTTTTTGTTATATATTTTCTGTCAGAATAATATGATCTAGCTACATCTGTCCTCAGTGTGGATACTAAATCCATTGTTTGTTGAACTCCCTCCCTTCTATATCCTCTAGCTACAAAATCCTCTGGAGGTTTACTTAATTCATGTTACAAATTCTTCTTGTTAGCATTTAGTCTAGAGACCCTTATTCCTTGACCATTCACTATATTAGAAAAAAATATGTTTAGGATGCATGCTTTTACAATGCAATAGCTTGTTCCTATAACATGCTTTACGATAAACTTCACTGTCAAAACCAACTTCTCTCATTTTTGTACCTCTTACATCTAAGAAATCTATACTTTCTTTGGAGATCTTAACATCAAATTTCAGGTATTCTTGTATAAAATTATAAAACTTGGTAAACTGCCTTTCAGTTCCCATCCACATTAGAAAGATGCCATCCACAAAATGAAGGTAAAAGGGGACAAGAGTCTTATATCTCTCATTATTTAAAAAAATATATATTTTTTTCCCATATAGCCATCACCATATTGGCATAGCTATTGGCATACACTGTGCCTATAGCTACGCTATCTATCTGTAAATAATATTGCTTATTAAACACAAAGACATTGTTAGATAAAACAATATCCATAAATTCACTAATCAATTTTATAAGTTTATCATCATATTCATTACTCTCAGTTAAATACACCTTAATGGCAGATACCCCTTCTCCATTTGGTATGATCGTAAAAAGTGATCTAGCATCCACAGTAACCAAGAAACATGATGTAATTTCACCCATAGATGAAAAAATATATATGTCATATAAAAAATTATTGTGTATCCCTTAGAATATACTGATTCTTTTTCAAAATAGAACTTAAGTGTTTCTGTACAAAAATAGAGAAGGGTTCCATCCCACCCCATCTACTATCAGTCTAAGGGGTGGCCTGATGGGATCTTTGTGTATTTTTGGAATCCCCTGGATAATAGGTATTATAGGGTAATCTGCCCTACAGTAATACACTATATCAACTGACACTTGTCTTGAAAAATAAGATTATTTAAAAAATCCTGAATGCCAGTCTGTATTTTCATGATATCTAATCTTGTTAATTGTCTATAAGTTTTAACCTCTGATAGCATAGCTAACATTGTCTGTTCATAATAGTTGGTGTCCATTATAACTGTGGGACTACCCTTGTCTGCTGGTTTAATAGTGATATTTGTACTATTATATAAATTACGTAGGGCTTTTTTTTCATCAAAGTTTAGATTCTGACAATATTTTTGCTTACCATTGTTATTATATAGCTGTTGTATCTCATTGATACATATTTTACAAAAAGCTTCCATTAATGGGTGTAATGTAGAAACAATTGTACTAGGATTTCTGTATAATAACCACATTACTTTGTGAATTAGTATAATTCAATTTCAACATAGCATTATGAAGAAATAATCTCAGAACTAATACAATGTCCATAACATCTGCTTGTTGGGAAGGAATAAAAGACAGACCTTTTTCTAACAGAGTAATGTCACTTAGAGTCAATTGATTTGTGGAGATGTTCCAGATCAAAGAGTGCTTTCCAGTTTCTACATCTTCTTGATGGTCTGATATTGTCTATTGTCACTGATATACTTCCTTTTTGTTCTCCCTCGACTTCTAGAGTGACTCTGATATCTGGACTCCTTCCAGTTTATAGGCAGAGGCAATTTCATAAAACCTGTTTCTTAGTTGATGGACTCTTGGGATTTTAGGTCTGACAACTAACTGATCAGGTGGAACTGTGGGGTTCCCATTAAGGATACTCTTAGTCTGAAATTCTCCATTTGCTATCTTTGTCAGTTGGACTTTTATTACATGGAATATCATTCATTGAGTCATGCACTGCAGATTGTTGTTGAGGTATATTTGCATTGTTAATTGCATTCACTTTTCAGTTGGTGTACCTCTTGTAATCTTATGACATTCCTTACCATGGTACAGGTATGCCACTTGGTTCTTAGGCCAAGAAAAAAATGTGTCCTTTCCAAAAATCTTCTATGTCTCTTTCCAATTTCTTTCCTTTTTTTGTAAGAGTTTCTTTTCATAGAGATTTATTGTATCTAGCATCTCCGAGAGTCTCTTATCTATAAGATGTTCAGGAACTTTGTCATATAAAGCATTCTGTCTGTTTCTAATGTTACATAGCAACTGATCCTCTTCATTACTAAAATAACTTTATGAGTAGTCACATATAGTTAAAGCAAGTTTCTATATTGATTTGTTGCCATTGTTTTAATAAATGTGGATGGTATTCACCATAGCTCAACATGTTCAAGACTCCCAGGCCTCTGGGTATGACTTGATACTTGAAACATGCCTCAAATGTTGTTTTTGTGCCTGATATCTTTTAAATTTAAGCAGCTCATCCTCCATCCTGTATGTTTCAGTTTTGAACCCATCATAGTCAATCTCTTCATTACAGTCATTCTGTCTGTATCCAAATGCTGAATACCATAAAAGTGGATTATCGTCTGATTCTAAAATTTAATTCATCCGTTTGTTCCTTTTCCTTACACGCCCATCTCTTATGAGGTTAGCTCTGTTTTCCTACATGGCGGATTATAATCCAGTTCTAAGTCAGTAAACCCCTCAGCCATGCTCTAAGGCTGATACAAAAGTAAGATAAATATCTAAAGAGAAAAAACAAATCTAGCAACTGAGAATAATGGTTAACTGTCTATATAGTAAATGACAAACAAAAAATGTATATATCGGTAAGCTTATATGTGGAAGTTACAAGCTTAGATATACGGATGGAAAATCATGGATGTAGCTGTAGATAAATCAGTCTATAAAGTGCTTAAATTTTATTCTTATTTATATTAAAATATATTTTAAGATCTAATGCTAACATTAGGTTTTAAAGAATGTAAAGAGATGTATGTAACTATTAGTAAGGTTACACATTATTTGATTATTTACCTTTGAGAATTGCATCGGGTTACAAAGTAATTATGATGTAATTGTCTTGCTTATATTAAGTTCTCACTGCGACTGGTTATAAAGAAATTTAAAATGTATAAAATGTCATTTATGTATGTTTTCTGTTTTGGTCTGAAAAAACAAGTGATTTACTTGTGAAAGCGCTAACAAGTCATTGAAAGTAATATAAGCTGGCCGTATTTATGTCTTTCTGTATACATGTTTTTTGTTCTGTCATTGACTATAATGACAATGAACCTTTAATCTCAGTTGGCGTTTTTTCCTCTTTGGAGATTTATATTTTATTGAAATGGAAAAGTTACAAAATCTGTTGTTTAGTCATGCATCAGTACTTATACACCTTTGAACTGAAAACAACATTAATCTTTTCTTTTTGACTTCTGATCATCTAACACCTCTTTCCATTCCTGTTTGAGTGTTTGCTTGCTCAGGTACCGCATTATTGTCCTTTTCTGTTTTGAGCAATAAACTGACATATGCATTTTGACATTCTCACCTATGTCTTAAAATCCTATACAAGTTCTTTTTATTAAACCTCACCATCACACTTTTGCTGTCTTTTGGCATGATATGCATATTAATGTGGTTTTGTCTTAGATGATAAAGACAGGGACTACCCATATTTTTTCTTTCTGTTTTATTGGACTTAAATTAATGAACCACTAATCTGTTTTTCAGTTACTTTTCTTGAATGTTACCTTTAAGTCTATAGGCATTTTTTGTACTACATATGAAAAATTATTTCATTCTTCATACAAATTTTTTTTCTTTATATAATATGAATGCATAATTATTTGTCCTGCATTGTCCCAACAAGCTTACCTTTCAGCCATTTGCCAGTGTTTTTTACTCACAGTCTCTTGTCATGCTTGTTCCACCTAGAAGCCAATAACACCATCTGTGTTGGCCACAAGAATGTCTACCCTTATTGTAGTGCATGGAGTGCAGTGATTGCACTCTGATATAATGAAGAAGACAAATCAGTTAAGCACTTCTGAATCATGAGAGCCAAACCAATAATTTCCAGTTTATAACAATAGTATGTCTTAATTCCCCAGATATGGGATGGGGTAGTATTGGGGTAGTGGGACTTAAGGTGTTAGAGCTCTGAGTATTTTGCAGACTACCTCTGTCCATAAGGGACATGAGCAGTACCCCTGGCATGAATTTTCAGTTCACATCCATTTATTCAAATTCTTTTTTAAAAGATTGAGGGATGGGCTTTGTTTTACAAAGCTGGGAAGTTTATTCCAAGATGAAGTAGCCTTTGGAATATGAATCTCTCTCTCTCCAGCAAGTTCTCTTATAGTCACAAATAAGGTTCAGGCCCATGAAACACATAACCCTTGTATAATATGTCTCGCAAATATGTAACATTTTCATCAGGATTTGATCAGTGAATGCCTTGTAGATCAGGCATAAATCACCTCTCCATAAGTGATATGACATTGAGTAAAGGGATAAGACCTTTAGTCAGTCTGCATAAGACTTACACTTTGTATTTTTTTTTTGGGGGGGGGACCTCTGGGTCTGTTTCAGTTGGTGTAAGTGCCTGGTTAGGTATATGCAAAAGGGAGCATTTTATTGGAATATGGGCTTGATGAGGGATGAGTACAATGGCACTATGACTTTCTTTGACCTTTATGCCACACATTTACTTATAAGTTGAGCCACACAGAAGGATTTCCTCGCTACCACAGCCACCTGGTAGTCAAAGTTTAGGTTACTGTTTACCTGTGTTACTAGGTCCCTAATCACTGGGTCTTCTTTTAGGGGTATGCTATCAATATTATAATTTGCAGGGATATCTATCTTACTGAAGGGTATGATTATGCATTTTTTAGCATTTTGTCTCAGATTATGGTTGGCACCCCAGTCGTTTGTCATTTTTAGGCCTACATTATTTGGGGATTTGATGATTGCTCCCAGCTTACAGTCATTGGTGAACATAGTGAACCAGACACCCCCAACATTGACCTTTACATCAGAGAAGTATGTACCAAACAGGATGGGTCCCAACACTGAGCTGCTAGTAACATGCTTCTTATCAGAAAGACAACATGTGGCTTGTCAGTGAGCCAGTTTGCTATCCACCTGATGATGTAGGGGTTTATGCCTAATGCAGTAAGTTTATCTATGATCCCTGAAGTAGAGGCCTGTGTCAAAAGCTTTGGCCAGGTTTAGATAAGCAATGTGTACCATTTTATACTCATTCATGGCCCTGGTGACTTTCTCAAAGAATCCCACCAGATTGAGTGGGCAAAACCTCCCTTTGACAAAGCTTAATTGGGTATGGTCCAGAGATTTCCAATGTTGTTATTGATCAAGTCCATGGTAATTCTCTCCATGGCCTTGCAGATAAGACTGGTCAAGTTTATGGGTCTATACTTCCTGAGGTTAGTTGAGAGCCCCCTTTATGCAGAGAGATGCATGTGGCAGTCCTCCATTCCTCTGGGACAAAGCCCATCTGGAGGCTGTGGTTAAACAGGGTTTCTAGAGACCCTGATAAATCCTGCTTTATGCTATTTAAGAAGCATCCTTTAATGTTGTCAAGACCCACAAAGGCTGTGTTTTTGGCTGCTTTAGCATGTGCAGTAAGGACCTGTTCCCTTGTAATAACTAGTAGGGGATGGTTACCAGTATTTCTTTGAGTGTGATACAAGGTGATTTTGTGTGTGTGTGTGTGTGGGGGGGGGTCGGGGGGGGGTGAGATTGAACTGAACCTGTCAGCCAGCAGGTTTGCTATAGTTTCAGATTGCCATTCATGATTAACTCAACACATTTCTGAGCATTTCCCTTGAGGTTACTAACATAATTAATAAAAGCCTCATGGTTTTCTTTCTCCTGGGTGGCTAACTATGTCTCACAGTTTGCTTTGGCAGATTTGTCCAGCTCTCTGATTTGTTTGCTTAGACTGGTGAGTGCCTTTTGCACTGTTTTGTCTGTTCCTTCTTGGCTTTTTTTAAAAGCCTATTTATTCTAGGGGTGCACCATGGTGATTTATTTTTGCCATTAATTATAGATTTGACTTGGGCAGGTACTGCCTCCTCTATGTAGCTGTGAGTGTGATTCTACAGTGCTTTTGTGTTCAGCAGAGCAGGCCTCAGTGTCATCCAGGTTTGGAGGGGCTTGGAAGTTTACTAAACTGCCACTTGGTTTGAGGTAATTGGCCTTAGCAAAGTTATTAACAGGTTTCGCGTTTGATGGGGCTTCTATGTTAGTTTTAATTCTAAAGGGGATCATTTTGTGGTCAGAGCTTACAAGGGAGGAGATAATGCATAGTAGGGACCAGCATCCCTCCATGTTCATGATAAGAGGTCTAGGATATTTGTACCTCTGGTTGGGAAGCTAACTAGCTACTCCATGGTGTTTGCATTGACAAAGACTAAAAACCTCTGAGCAAGTGAATTATGGATCGTATAATTCTCTGAGTTAAGGATAAGTAGTTGAAGTCACCCATAAGTGTGGTGTTAGGCTGAATGTTAAGAGATTCCAGCAGGTTTAGGTAGGAGGTGTGGTTTTCCAGACTCATGTTAGGGGATGGGTAGCTAACGAGGATATGATAGGAGATCGCACCTATGGTTAGTTAGGCATGGAGCAGCTCAAGTGAGTTATGTTGTTGGGTCAGTCTAGCGGTGTACTTGTCTTTAATAAACACTGAAGCAAGTCCTCCATTTGTTTTTTATCCTGAGCTAATGAGAATCAATATTTATAAAAGGCATTATAGCCTTTGATAGCTGGGGTGCTCTCCATGGTTCTGAACCATGTTTCTATGGCTGCATATACGTCTGCATTCTCCAGCTTGAGGTGTACTTCCAGTGAGTGCAGTTTTTCATTTAAGCTCCTAGAAATGAGCAGTAGTTCCTTTAGGTGATCATGATTTTTATTTTGTTGGAGGGTTTAACAACTTGACATGGCCTAAAAAAATCACTATGGGGCTAGATAAAGTTTTTGCCAGTACCCTGAAGCCAAGTTCTGACAAGGTCAAACCATCTCTGACAAAGCATCATGGTTTGTTAATCATGTCTCCCAATGCTGACAAATATATGATCCCCTTCTTGTCACAACAGAAACAAATCAATTGTTGAAGTCAATCATTTTTTTCTGGGACTTTGGCATTATCATTGGTGAAAGCAGGATGCTACTCAAGGCTAGATTCATACCCAGCTGGGACACATATTGAGAGCTTCATCATGTCTCTCTTCATGTAGTCCAGTGAGGTATTTCAGCCTGCAGTATTAATCTACAAGGTTCAGTGCAGCACATTCTCTACTACTATCCCTGTCTGATGTCAGTTGCATCTTTAAGGAAGAATCCTGTAAATTCCCTATCTGTTATGCACTCTTGAGTTTCACATTTCCAGTTACTATCCGAGGAATACATATTTTAGTATACATAACGATTATACATCCTTGTTTAGTATCACAGTGGCACATAATGTGGATGTTGTTCTGTTTCCTATATTTATTTACTCCTTGAAAGTCTGGTTAATGTTATAAACAACCTTTCTAAATTAGATATTATTAATAATAGTAGGGTTAAGTCTATCCAACATCACTACCAAACAGTTTATTAAATAGTCTCAATTTGAGAAGAAATACCAATGTTACCTACCTTGTAGTCAGCCAAAAATATAATGGGACTTTGGGTGTTGCAACCCTGAGTCATTTTACAAACGACCTCTGACAATTAGGGACACATTTGCTTCAACATAAAAGATTTTCCAACACCATAGATCTGTCAAAAAGCAAATTGAAGGTCATGCTGCTAAACGCTTAGGAGCCTTAACCTGGAAATGCACTCACTGGAGGCTCTCCTTGCACTGAAAGATGCCGATGTCTATGCAGCCATGGAAACTTGGTTCAGGGCTGCAGAGATCACCCCTGCCTTACCAGGCTATATCTCATTCCACACATTCTGACCCCAAAATTAAGTTGAGAAGATTAAGGGTGGTGGAATCTCTATCTTCATTAAAGGCAGACACACTTCCAGAATTGTCTGCCAGCATGATGCACTGGAACTACTCCAGGTGCAACTGACAGTTGGCAAGACACCCATCCAAGTTATAGCCAGCTATAGACCCCCCTCCACGACTCAGCACACCCACTCCTCTTAACTAGATCTATTTGACTCCATCAATGTACTGCCTAACACCCTGATCCTTGGTGACTTCAACGACCCCACCATATACTGGATAAACTATTCCTGCACTAATGCACTCACTCAGCGATTTCTTGACTTTATCAATTCTAATGCATTAGACCAGCACATCTCATCCCTCACAAGGGGAGATAGCATTCTGGACTTCTAACCAAACTTGGGCAACAGCTGCACCACTCCCACAGTATGTTCTATCCTGGTGAGATCAGATCATTGGACTGTCTCGTTCAAAGTTTCTATCCCACTCCCCCAGCCACAATCAAGCTAAAAAACATCCTGAAGCTGATTACAACCTCCTAATGGAGGATATCCATAACTACACTCCACCACCCCCCCTCAGAAGATGGGAGCAACTATGCTGAACAGTATACCAATGCAGTACACAAGCATATGTGCTACTGCATGGACTCAGCCATACCCAACAGAACTAAAACCTGCTCCTCAAGGAAACACAAATCTGTTTGGTGGGCATCTTCTATCAACAGCCTTTACAACAAAAAGAAGAAACTGTTGTCCAAGGGTAAATGTCCAAGGGTAAAAAAGAGCAAATTCCAAATTGGAAAAACTCCCTCCTTAGCCTCAACAAGCAAATTAGAATACTAGAAAAACCTCCAAAGTTAATTATGAATTGAAACTAGTCTCCAAAACAAAGGGAAACCACAAAGCCTTCTTCTGTTACATCAGGAGCCTCCATGGCAAAGCCAAACTTCACCACCCTGTCCCCCCAAGGCCCTTTTGACATCCCCAATACTTGTCCTGCACCTCACATCTCCATAGATTAAGTGATAAAGGCCCTATCCAAGGTAAAGTACACAGCTTCCATGGAACCTGATAGTAACCAAGGCTGTAGTCTGCACAATCTCCAGCAAGAACTGGCTTCACCATTGAGCACCCTATTCAACCACAACCTAAGTACAGGCTTCATTCCAGCAGAGTGTAGAACTGCCATTGTCATCACCTTGCACAAAGGTGGTGCCACTTCTGACCCTGGAAACTATCTCTCCATTAGCTTGACAAGTCTGATCTGTAAAGCCATGGAGCATACTATTATGGATCTCATAAACAAGGACATAAGGCAATCTCCAAGCACTTGACCCCATCCAGTTCAGATTCGTCAAGGGCAGATCTTGACTGTTTAACCTGGTTGACTTCTTTGAGACTGTCACCAAGGCACTGGATGAGGGAAAGTCAGTACATACAGCTTACTTTGACTTGGCCAAGGCCTTTGACACAATCCTCCACTCAGGCATCATCAAAAAGCTAACACAACTTGGTGTAAATCCATATGTCATCAGGTTGGTGGCCAGCTATCTCACAGACAGGACCCTCAAGGTCAAAATAGGCACCTCCACCTGCAATAGCAGACCTGTCCCTAGTGGAGTTCCCCAGGCACTGATCCTGGGACCCCTACTGTTTGACATCTATTTCTCAGAGGTCCAGGCAAAGACCAAAGGCCTGTGGTTGACCATGTCTGCAGACTAGTGTAAATTTGGTGCTGTCATTGACTCCCCAAATGATGTTAACATACTGCAAGAGGGTCTCACAGCAACTAATGACTGGTGCCAAAGTCATGGCCTTAAGCTAAAAACAAAAGAATGTATCATCATACCATTTGGCAGAAACATGGCCCCTACTGATTACTACATTAACACCAACCCCCTAAACACACAACTTGTGGTGAGGGACTTGGGTACTCAGGTTGATAATCTCACAATCAACCATCATGTAGTGGCAGTGGTCAGAAAAGCCTTTTACTTGGATCACTTCATATGTTAAGGGATTGCATCCTGAAAAAAGGAGGTTATTACTCCTCTATACTCCTCCCTCATTAGACCAATAATTGAGTATAACACTCCATTTGGTATGTGCCTCTCCAAATATCTGCACCAACTGGAATAGCCACAGAAATACCACACAAAGAGAATCCATGGCCTCCAATACCTGTCCTATGCAGACAGGCTCAAATCACTATCACACCACTAGATATCATACAGATTGTTCAAAGGTATTCTGTGTCTTGCCTACAAGGCAATCTCAGACCCTGCCTACTAGAGATGCTCCATATCTTTAAGTCTAACTCCTCATGCATTACCTGCTTAAAATGCCTGAATCTAATATGTGACATCAAAAAACCCTGCTGGATAGACAAGTTTGTCTCCCAGAGGCTGCCCTGTCTCTGGAATAGACTTCCTATACACATCAGAGTACCTCACTGACCCTCTACAAGAACAACCTTGATGAGTGGATGGAAAACCACAAATTTGTACCAGGGTCACACCTGTGCCCCTCATTGACAGGAGTGACAGGTGCTGACTGAGGTTTCTTTTTGGGGATAAACTCTTGGCTAGGCTTGTAAGGGCCCGAGGGCCATTAGCCTAGTAATCTCTGATGATCCTATAATCTGTCTGGAATCATTTGCCAGATCATGTTAAAAATGAGGTAGAACATAAGGATTGAAAGTCACACTGCTAAGACATTTATATGAATATAATGAGTGTAACTGAGATTAATGGTAACCCAAGCAGTTAGATATTAGAGGACTGAGATTTGTCCCTCAGGAGTACTGCTTGAAGCATGAATAAGGATGGGATTTGTCCCTGAGGGAGTACCACTTGAAGAATGAATAAGGATGAGATTTGTCTTTGAGGAGTGCTGTCTGAAGCATGAATAAGGATAAGATTTGTCATGGATGAGTGCCACTTGAAGTATGAATAACGATGGGATTTGTCACTGACGAGTGCCGCTTGAAGAGTACGAAAGGAAATATTTGTCCCAGAGGAGTGCCTCTTGAAGCACGTATAAGGATGAGATTTGTCTTTGAGGACTGCCGCTTGAAGCATGAATAGTATGGGATTTGTCCCTGAGGAGTGCTGCTTGAAGCATCAATAAGAATGGGATTTGTCCCTGAGAAGTGCCGATTGAAGCATGAATAAGGATGAGATTTGTCCCTGAGGAGTGACAACTGAAGCACTAATAAGGATGAGAAGGTTTACCTTCATTATTTTGAAAGTAAGTTGTACGATGCACCAAAGTGTGAAAGTACAACTTCAAGATTTGGATAATGTCAACTGCAAATGTTGAGAATTCCAATGAGCGAATGCACATTGGCACATTCACTCATTTGAATTCAGCATTCCAGGTGCAGATCACACTATAGGGAGGATCGGGAAATGCACCCTTTCCCTCACTGTAGTGAGATCTCTGAGTTTGTATATTAAAACAGCAGGGAGTGTGTGGGGTGCAGGGGGGCTTGGCCCCCTGCATAACGATGTTTGGAGACATTCAGAAATGTATCCTAACATTCACTGTTGTGCTGCAGTTCGAAAATGGTTGAATCTGGTTTTCCAGGAAACCATTTTCGACATTTCAATTCAGAAACATGTTAAATTTCATTATTTAAAGTTGCACAAATCACTTTCATCATAATGAAGGTAAACCGATGAGAACTGTCTTTGAGGAGTGCCGCTTGAAGCATGAATAAGGATAAAATCTGTCCTTGAGGAGTGCCGCTTGAAGCATGAATAAGAATGAGATTTGTCATTGAGGCATGTTACTTAAAGCATGAATAGGGATGACATTTGTTCCCTGAGATGTGCAGGTAGAAACATGAATAAGGATTTGATTTGCCCATGAGGTGTGCCGCTTGAAGCATGAATAAGGATGAGATTTCTCCCTGAGGAGTGCTGATTAAAGCATGAATAAGGATGAGATTTGTCACTGAGGAGTGCTGATTAAAGCATGAATAAGGAGTGGATTTGTCCCTGAGGTGTGCCACTTGAAGCATGAATAAGGATGAGATTTGTCCTTGAGGAATGTCGCTTGAAGTATGAATAAGGAAGAAATTTGTTCCTGATGAGCGCCGATTAAAGCATGAATAAGGATGACATTTGTCCCTGTAGAGTGCTGCACGAAGCATGAATATGGATGAGATTCGTCACATAGCAGTACTGCTTAAAGCATGAATAAGGATGACATTTGTACCTGTGGAGTGCTGCTTGAAGCTTGACTAAGTCTGAAATTTGTTCCTGAGGAGTGCCAATTGAAGCATGAATAAGGATGAAATTTGTCCCAGAGGAGTGCCGATTGAAGCATGAATAAGGATGAGATTTGTTCCTGAGGAGTGTAGGAACTGAAGGCCAAATGGGAAGCTATAGCATCCAAGGCAAAAATCCTTTTGAGCATTTTACAGACAAATAACAGAAACAATAGGACAATCCTGCACAGAGTCAAGGAAAGAGGGCAAGGTCAGATGACATACAGCCCAAGATGCTCAAGTGAGCTCCAGCAATGAACAGGTCAAGGACCAAGGGGTGTAAAGGTGCAGCTCAAGCTGTGAAAAAAGAACAGTCCACAATTACCTACATCATCAAACTGCCCTGTGCAAACAGGAAACATTGTCAATTTTCATGTTGTAGATGAGGCTGCACTCTCAGACCAGTCAGCAGAAAAGAGTCTAGAAGGTTTTATTGGATTCATTATCAGACATGGGCAGATCAAGGTTGTCTGACCTGTTTATTGAGAATGGCTTAAATTCCTCTTAGCAGATGACATTTTCTAGAAGGTGTTAGACGCACACTCAGTGATAGTACCCCTTTCAATCGCCTTTTCTCAACTGCGTCTATCTAATCAGGTCATTGACGCAAATTCTGGGTTAGTCATTATAGTCCATATACCCACAGAAATTAAGAACAAGATTATTAGAGGTGAATACATTGACATTGTTGAGTTACTTGACAGTGAAGCTCTTCAATGCCTCCTAAACACAGATGGTAATTAGAATAGGGATCTTGAATATATCCGGGGAACCTTAGGCATGAAACAGCTGGACAAGACTTGACCAGTAGTGTAACTAAGGTGGGGCAAAGGGGGCAACTGCCTGGGTGCAAAGTGTTGCGGGTTACAATCCAAATCATAATCCTGATGATCCCTCTATAGAGCTTTTAAAAACTGGTGTTGCATTTCTGGTCAAATCTGACTACTGTGTAGCTCCTGTGTGTGGTCTGAATGTTAGCAACTGCTTCCCACATTGTAGCAAGCAGTTTGTTACAGTTTAAAAGTAAGCAAACATCATTTTTTTCACTAGTAATACTTGTCCTGAGCACTCTGTGCAGAGTATAAATTGCAGAAGTTAGTTTACAGAAATGTGAGGAAAGAAGGTTGGAGGTAGGGCACAGGAATGGGACTAGATTGACTCCTGCATTTCAGGAGCTGCAGATACCCAATTGCAGACTTTTTATTTTTTGAGCGTCCATTTAAGAACTATGGCAGAAGGGAGTGGAAGTGTATCTGGCCACTTGGATGGTGTTCTGGTGCACAGAGTGGACCTCCAGAGCTGGGTGGAGATCAAGCAAATATGTTAAGAACACCATGTATAAACATTCTATTGACAGCACAGATTTCAAAAGTTTAATTTTATTATTTTGGAAAGAATAACTGAACCCAAGAAGGGGTCTATAGGAGTAGACAATAGAAGTTAAGGAACTCTTATGGGAGCTGAAACTAGATGTCTCCCATCCTCCAGATATCAATTGGAAAATGAAGGCTGCTAGACTGTGATTTTTGAACACAACTTTAAATATACATTTCTTCATATTATAATCCTAATTTAACAATTTAATGGTTTTATGTATGGATATGCTATTTATTTATTTCTGTCCCCTATTTTAATCCATTTATTCATTATTTTTATCTAAAATATTTTTACTCAATGTAGTTTTTCTTGCCCGTGTACCTTTAAATGTTCTATGTGGTTTGTTCAGAAGTCACATGATCAAGCAGGCCATGTTAACATCTTGCTAACATTACAGTTAATATTTGAAGAAATCTGTACTTTTTATAAAAGATTAAAGCACGTAATCATTAAAAAAAGTTAATTGTTACTAATGTTGCTTTCTCAAGGGTGAGACGAAAATTGATTCTGAGTTTGATAATTTATCTAAAATGCCTTGGTGGCTAATGTATAACTCGTGCTCCCAATCCCTGTACTACTTTTAGTGTCATTATGGTACTTCCAATCACAGTAATCCCTGATGTCATGTGGTTACCCCATCCTCCAATCCTTGTTGTGCTGTCTATGCTATTATGGCAGTTAGGTGTATTCTCTGGAGGGCTGGTGCACCTCCCAAACTCCATACTGGCATTGATACCATTATTCAACTTGAGAGCATTATAGGTTCATAGGTTTGTACTGGGCTAATGACCACTGGGGTGTTTTTAAGCCTAACCATGCATCCCAAATCTCTGGCAAGTTGTGGTATCCTTGAGCAGCGCAAGCAGGGGCTTGGGAGATGAAACATTTACAAGTGGAGGCCTGGGGGGCCTGGGAGATTAACCATTTACAGGCTGTCTGTGTCAATTAGAGACATAGGTGCCAAACCAAGGATTAATTTGCTGTTTCTCCTCCAATTTCCCAAGTTACACTTGAATTGAGTTATGGATGAACTATGCTTCACATAGATGGGGAGCGTGTCTGAGACAATGGGTAGAGTTTGGGAGACATACTTGTGTGTACAGCAAGTCCTGTTTATATCACAGGCAAAATTTAGGTTTAAGTCTTTAGAATGGGTAATTCTGATGCTTTTTGTTTTGCAGATATGCAGGAGGACCTATGCACAGATCTCCCCTCAACAACATGTAAGAGACAGAATACAAAGATAGGGCTTTGAGGTGGTCTTCACAGGACATGTTATTAATGCCCTATATTCTTTTAGTGAGGAGCGTCTGTGGACATTCCAATTGTTGGATGTGCCTGCTTAGGTACATAACAAAGGGGGGAATTTTACTCAATGGTAGGTCTGATGAATGCTGAATGCAGTGGAACAGTGACCTCCTTGGACCTAGATACCATACCTTTGGTTATAAGTTGCACCAATAGAATTATTTTCTCACTACTATAGACATATGATGGTCAAAAACTAGATTTTTTTTTCTATGTGTATTCCCATGTCCCTGACTAACTAGTTGACTCTTAAGAGTGTTTTCTCCATATGATAGCTACCAGTGGTGATATCCAGAGGGATATCATTATGAATGTCTTGGTATTTAGTGTTAGTCCGTGGCTCTGACACAAGTTATTGGTCTCTGTCAGCCCTTCCTTTTCAACATTAGTGTCATTGGGGGGGGGGGGGGGCATGACTTCTTCAAATTTGTATTTGTCTGCTAATTTGATCAGTCAGAGGTCCTTGACATTGGACTTGACTTCAGAGAAGTAAATCCTAAAAAGGAGTGGTCCAAGGACCCATCTCTGAGGGACTCTACTTGGTACTGGCCTCTTTGAAGAGGTAGACTCCCCTATTCTAACTTCCAGGGTCCCGTCTCTGAGGAAGCTGACTGTTTACTGGGTGACATAAGGGTTTTTACCAAGTGGGGTATTGTTTCAATGCCTTGGCCAGATCAAGATAGACAGTGTAAACTGTTTTACCCTCATCTATCACTTTGCTAGCCTTCTCAAAGAAGTCCACCAGGTTGAGTAGGCATGACCTACCCTTGACAAAATCAAACTGTGTCTGGAGGTTTCCTTTGTCATTACTGATTATTTCAATGATAATTCTTTCCATGGCTTTGCATATTGGAATAGTGATACTTATAGGTCTGTAGTTTCCAGGGTCTGTAGATGGCCCACCTTTGTGTGGAGGGATTACTGTTGCTGTTCTCCATTCATGAGGCATGAAGCCTGTTTGGAGGTTACAGTTAAATAGCAACTCCAGGAGGCCTGATAGGTCATATTTCATGCTATTTAGAAGGCATCCTGGGATGTTGTCAGGGCCCATCGATGCCGTGCTCTTGGCATTAGAGAAATTGTTGAGGATATGTTCCTTAGTGATAGTATTGGGGGTTATATTTGATGGTATTTTGTGAGAAGAGTTTGACAGGGAGAATTAGACCTGAATTTACCTGCCAGTAGGTTTGCTATACCTTCTGGCTAAAGTATAGGTGGCATCATTAATAATGAACTTTGTACACAATTGTACATTGCTTTTGAGGTTGTAGACATAGTTAAAGAGTGCCTTGTGGTTGTCCTTTGCTTGGGAGGCCAAATTTACCTTAAATTTGACTTTGATAGACTTTATTTTTCCTCTGAGTTGTTTATTTAGTTTGAATAAAGTGCCTTTATCCTGCTGGGTGCTACACCCCCTAATTTTAATGATTTCAAACTGTTCAAATAAACCTAGTTTGGATGATAACACTAATTTTATTCTGGACTATAAAAACAATGATAAAAACAGCAATAACTGAGTGCTTTCATCCAAAATCCATGGGGTTCATCAGAGTTAATAATCTTTAATTAATTATTAACTCTGATGAAATCCATGGATTTTGGACGAAGGCGCTCAGTTATTGCTGTTTTTATCATTGTTTTTATGGTACAGAATAAATGTAGTTTTATAATCCAGCTGAGGTTTGTTTGACCTCCTAATTTTTGCCATGATTTTCTTCCTTCTGTTATAGATCCAATTGATGTTGTGATTTCAACAGGGTAGCTTGTTATTTTAGTTAGTTCTGTATTTATTCCTGGTGGGTACAGTTGCCTCTTTGTGGCTATTGACATACTTGTATAGCTTTGTGTGAACAGTTCAACATAGACAACATCATTCTTAGGATTTATGGGGCATTGAAATTTTGCCAGATTATCACTTAATAGTAAGAAGTTAGCCTGCCTTAAACTAGTTCTTGAACATTCCAGGGTAATCTTTTTATTTTTATTTCAATGGGACTTACTGGAGAGGATATTACACTAGGGAGTGTGCAATACTCTCCCATATTAGAGAGGACCAAATCCAGTATGTTTGTGCCCCTTGTCAGCATACTGAAAATTTGGTCCAGGACGTTTGTGTTTACAAAATCCAGGAATCTCTATACCTGCAAGTTTGGTGTTGCATTTGATTCTCAGATAATAGAGGGGTAATTAAAGTTGCCCATGAATATGTTATTGGGTACGATGGTGAGTGTTTCCATTTAGCTTAAATACATGTTATATGTCATAGAGGGGACTTATAGTTTGCATGGAAGTGGCATGGGAATTTACCTATGGTGATGTGAACATGGAGAAGCTCAAGTGCATTGTTCTGTTTGATCAGCCTTGTGGTATAATAATTTTTTTATGTAAATCGAGACGCCTTTACCTTTAGTCCCTATCTGTGTTGTAGCTGGTCTGAATTTGTGGAAGACATTATAGCCTTGCAATGCCAGTGTTCTCTTTGTGGCTTTAAACCATGTATCAGTGACTGCTCAGATGTCAGCATTCTCTAGGGTGAGGAGGCCTTGAAGGGAGTGGAGTTTCTAGTCTAGTCTTGTAGCATTGACTAGTAACACCTTTATATTTTCTTGGTTTTGATTTGTTATGTCAGAAGTACTTTCAGTTTGAAATTGCCTAAAAAAGGCACTACGGGGAATGTTTTAGCTAATATTCAAAAGCCTAGAGGAGAGAGGTGCAGACCATCTATGGCAAAGCAGCATAGTCTGTTTAACATCTTCTTCCATCCTGATATATATTGCACCCCCTTGGAATGATACTTCTGTTCACATATTGACATCATCCTTGAAGAATGTAAAATGCTGCTCAGTGCTAGTCTCATACCAGCCTAGGACACATATTCTGATAGCTCTACGATATCTCTCATTATATAGCCTAGGGAAGTATGTCTCAGGTCATTTACACCTACATGGACTAAGATTGATTCATACTGGTCCTTGTGGTCCAATGACCTGAGTGCATGCTTAATATGGCAGATCCTGGCCCCTGATAAGCAAGTCACTGTGAATTTTTCCTTACTCAACATTGTGAGAAGGATATCAGTGTGTCTCACAATGGAGTCTCCAATAGCCAGAATGTTTGATTGTGTAGTGCCTTGCCTTATCAGCTTAGAAGTAGAGGCACCATGAGATGTGGCTGTATGTGCTGCTGTAGATGTTGTCATACCTCTCAACCTGGAAACATCAAAAATCTGGACAAGGCCCATGAAAAATAGGTACAAATCTGTACGCTGATTAACATAAAATTTACACACATAATTGTGTAACCCCACCAACTCCAATGGAATTGTGGGATACCAACTTTCAAACGCAACCTGAAGAACAGACAACCAAAATATGGTCCCAGAGTCTCCCGCAGTTATTCCAATGTCCCATAACTTGGCTATTTTCTCCCCATTTACCATAAACACTGCAATGTGCATACTGCTTTACTTCTACAATGATTATTTGGACTGGATTTCATTTAACACTTTTATTTTACATTTTATAGGAAAAACACTAAGATATCTGCTAAACAAAGTAATACAGTCTCACAATGAAAATTTACTTAGCATTAAAACTTCTCTGCTCTTGAAACTCACATTCATTGAAACAGCATTTAAACCCACATTCAAACAAAATGCATCTGTCCAGTGGTGGATAAAGATAACCTCTAGGCTGTTTTCAAATCGTAGGCCCCTTGCACACGAAACATACATGCGCTCTTTGATGCACCTTCCTGACTGTATTAAATTATATTCCTTGTATAATACAGCACACTTGTTAGCGCAGGTTTAAAATTTATTGTTTTGAACATTTTTCCAGTGAGCAATGAAACAAAATGCATAAACCAATAATGACAAAACTGCCCAATTCAGAACATTTCCATCATAAAAGTCTACTCAACTTCTACAATCCACCAGTAAATATGCACACAATGACAATCTCTGAAGTAAAAGTCATCGAAATAATTCCATATTAAAGAGATATGTAACTAATGAAGAGATTGCTGCATCTACATTTCTAGTGCCTGTTTTATTTTGTCTATCCAGATGACTGACAGACAACAAAAGCTAAAACTGCAACAAAAAAGAAATACATATAAAGGTTAAAATGTGAAATTTAAAACAGTGGATTTAATTACCTAAATGTCACAAAGAAATGGGTTTACTGAACTACAGGAGAGATAAACCTTATGCAGAGGAATGAAAACTTACCAAACCACGCATAAAACACTTCAGTTTACTACTGCAGACCTTCTGAGTAGAAATATTTTGAGCCAACAAAACAAATTTAAACATTTACAAAACAAGCCTAAGGTCCAAGCCATGAACAATGGAAAACAAGCTGCAAAAGCAGAAATGACTGATTTGCTTCATTCAAGTATGACACCACGTTTCTGAAAAGGGCACTTCCAATAAGTGCAACAGAGTTAAGTCACAAGCAGTCAGTGTCGATGATGCAACCCATTGTCTTATGCATGCACTTAAACCCTATCTACATTCTTAAAACATAGAGTAGTACTTATGGAATAGGATGAAATAGCTTCCATTTTCTTACCATTTTCAAAATGTCAAGAAACACAGAAATTGCACATGAAAGTGGAAAGTGAAAGGGGACAACATCAATAAAATTCAATGAAGACCATCTTTTTTTTTAATCCTTACAACGCAGCCAAAAAAATGCTCTGGTGTTCAATCTGATGTGAGCCAAAGGCCGGCTGACATCATACATGGTCAAAAACAAACCAAAGGTCGCGCGACATCATGCATGTTCTCAAAACCAACAAACAAGACAATCTGCAACACATGAAATAGATGACCGCTCCTGATCCTTGCACTGTACACTTGCCCTAGTTGAGTACATGTTCCATACAATCAGAGCTTTCTTTTTAAAACTACATTTAATGACGTTACTACAGGCACTAAAGAAGAAAGAAACCTGACTATTAATTCTGTTGTATACTATGTATGAGAAACATTAGACCTTTTTGTTAAGACGCACATTAAATTGCAGAGTCACTGGCTAACCTGCTCAGCATAATTGCTTTTTACTGCTTCCCTTTGTCAGCAGTGTATACACACACACACACACACACACACACACACACACACACACACACACACACACTTTCCGCATAAACCATTCACTTTCAGAGCCTTCTACAAATAAATCCAGGCAGCCGGAGTCAGGACCATTAGCTAGGTTCCTTACGTTTCACTTACAGAGCCTTCTACAAATAAAATCAGGCAGCAGGAGCGAAAATAAATCATTTCCGTTCTACTTACAGAGCGAAGAAGCCGAAGATACATCCTTTCCGGTCACCGTTTCACTTGCAGAGTGAGGCCTTCTAAATCCAGGCGTGATAATACAGCCAAGTTGCCAACGAGCCTTCGAAACATATTCTTTCTGTTATCCCTTCCCGTTCACACAGTATTTGAACCAAATACGTGCGCAAGCTCAATTCTGACAGGCTGGTAGCCCTGACGGAGCTGACGTCATCGCACGTGATGACGTCAGCTCCGAAACCACGGAAAATAAAAACAAAGTGAAAAAATAAAGAAAAAAAATCAGAAATTAAGAGGTACCACTCGGGAATCATGGCACCCCATTATTTGGACCCCAAAACTTGGTAAAAACTGAGTAGTTCAGGACAGTTGGGAGGTATGGGTGTTGTTTTGAAATAGTGCATTTGGGGCTGCTGAGAGTATTTGTTATGTGTACTTCATGTAAGACATCTTTGGTGTTTAACATTTAAATTCTTCAACATATGTGGGTCTATGTGCCTGATAGTACTATGGGTGATGAATGCAGCATGTGTACTACTGACAACTTGATTGCTATTAAATGTGCTTTATGTGAAAGCTTTGCCTCCAGTGACACTGTGTAAATATATTTGGCACACACCTTACCAGTTTGTTTGAAAATTAGCTGGTTGTCAGGAAATATGAGGCAGTTTCTACATTGCCTCAGGTTAGGATGCCCATATCCATCATGCTGGTAACAGAGATAGTGCAAAATCACATATCTATAGTAACAGGCTTTTTATTGATTAGATGGTTGTGGTGAGAATACAAAGTAATCCTAGGAATATCTGGATTGGAGCTCTGGGAGCAGTGCTTTTAATTGCAAACTAGTTGCTATGTGTGCAACTAGGTATTGGTGGAATTTCAAGGATACTTTTACAGGAAAATATCAGGTCAAGTGCCTGCATCTATACAGGGCACTGCTAAACACTTGTGGGGGAAACTACTAGACCCTGATGATTTACAGATTAAGTATTTACGGAAATATTCTGAAGTTAGGTTAGACAGCAGGTAATCACACAGTATTCCCTGGTGGTCTACTGGATCTTCCCACCAAAGTTTATGACAGGTGTTTAAACACGACCTTTTGGCTATGTTAAATATCATGACGGGGTGGGGATGGTCATGCTGATCTATACAGCAGAACGATTTCTTGAATGGCTTAGCCATATAGATTTTTTCTTGGAGGAGGCTACAGTGAGAGAACAAATAGGTAATTAGCATGTGCCTCTTCCCTGAGAATGCCTCATTAGGATTTAGCATGGCTGTGGGGTCAGCCCTTCATGGTGCTGCATGTCTTCATGTTAGAAGACTGTGCAGCACCATATCAGTGTAGTTGCTGAATCAAGGAAAGGTACCGCAAAGTGACCACATTACAGCACCTTCTTCAATACCCTCAATTGTCTTGCAGTTGCCTTTAGCTGAATACAGTGAATATTTTTAGCTGTGGTCATCACAATAACCTGTGTCTCATTACTCAACCATCATGACAATTTATATAACTGAATGTTGTAACTACACCAAGTATTTCATAAGTTGTCACTAGGCTAATGACTGCAATGGCCTTTATAAGCTTAGCCATTTACCTCAGCACAATATGTCCCAGAGTACCTTGGGCATCTATTAGGGGCATGTTAGTAAAGAGGTAGCCAAGGGATTTTTGGAGGTGGGGTGTGTTAATTGGAGAATATTTTACTTAACTGACAGACTCTGTCCTTTTGTCTCTGTCAATTGTTTATAACAGAACTATTACCATTTATGCAAACATGGACAGGGAATTTAAATCAACTGGTCACAAAAGTAAATTTAGAGTAAAACTCAAGCATTACGGGTTGGATGAGGGGTCATGGGACAGATGAAGTGATACTCTGATAACCATTCATATATTGTAGCCATAAGAGTAACATGTTAACATACCATTCATATACTGTAGCCATAAAAGGGACATGTTGACAACTAGGCAGTTCATTGGCAGACGTACATCACAGTTTACTTTTGGAGTCCATCCACTTCTCAGTAGTCATTAATGATTAGTGATTATAAATACCGGACAATTTGTTTGAAATCATTTAGCTAATAGTCTTGTATGAGTTATACCTTATTTTAAATACTTCTGATACAGAGTACTTACATATTGAAAAGTAAGGCTTCTTTGTATTATTGCAAAGGTATATCTTTGAGTTGTAACATATTTCATACTGTCACTGCATCTTTTTTCTCATACTATTCATGCTTTTTGTTATTATAAGAATGCTTTGAATCAACTGTGAAGTATATATCCAAATATCTAATGCTCTGCCATATATTTAAACTTATTAGAAACACTAACCATCCATCCCAATACCATCTTCATGGGTGACTTTAATTACCCCACTATTAACTGTGAATCCTATACGACACAAAATGTACATGCACAGAGATCCCTGGATTTTGTAAACACAAAATACCTGGATCAGATAGTCAATACACCAACCAGGGATGCAACCATATGGAATCTGGTCTTCACTAATATGGGAGAGTGCTGCAAACCCCCTACTGTAATGCCTTCCCTGATAAGGTCAGACCACAAAATGGTCTCATTTGAAGTAAAAATGAAACCTGGACCCCCAGCTAAACCTGGAATATTCAGGAACTATTCTAAGGCTAACCTCCTGCTATTAAGTGAGATCCTGGCAAAATATCAAGCCCCCATAAACTCTGAGAACACTGCTGCCTATGCAGAATTGTTCACAGGCACCCTGTACAAGCATGTTAATAGTTGAACAGAGGTAGCTGTACCCACCAGGAAGAAGTACAGAATTAACTCAAAAAATAAGCCACCCTGGTGGAATACAAAAATTAATAGACTATATAACAGGAGGAAGAAAATTATGGCAAAAATTAAGAGGCGCAGCACCCAGCAGGATAAAAGCATTCTCATCAAACTAAACAAACAACTCAGAGGACAAATAAAGTCTACTAAAGCCACATTTGAGGTAAGTTTGGCCTCCCAGTCCAAGGACAACCACAAAGCATTCTTTAGCTATGTCCACATCCTCCAAGGCAATACACAATTGTGTGCTCATTGTAAATGGAGTCAGCTATACTGAGCCAAAAGACATAGAAAACCTCCTGGCTGATAAATTCAACTCTAACTTTACCCCTCTCTCCTCATCAACCTTCCCTCAGGAAATATTATCAAATATAACTCCCCCTACTATCACTAGGGAACAGGTCCTTAATGCTCTCTCTAAGACCAAGAACATGGGCCCAGACAATATCCCAGGATGCCTTCTAAATAACATGAAATATGACCTATCTGGCCTCTTCAATTATGGTTTAACTGTAGCTTCCAAACAGATTTCATGCCTTATTAATGGAGAAAGGCAACAATCATCCCTCTGCACAAAGGTGGACCAGCTACAGACCCGGGAAACTAAAGACTCATAAGTTTTGCTAGTCTTAAATGTAAAGCCAAGGAACGAATTATCATGGAGATTATCAAAAGAGATAATAAACCTCCAGACACTTGACCCAACCCAGTTTGGTTTTGTCAAGGGCAGATCATGCCAACTCAACCTGGTAAACTTCTTTGAGAAGGCCACCAAAGTAATGGATGAAGGCATAATTGTTCACACTGCCTACCTTGACCTAGCCAAGGCATTTGATACAATACCACACTCGGGCCTTGTTGACAGACTCAAGAGGTTAGGTATAAACTCGTATGTCACCCGGTGGATAGCTAACTGACTCACAGACAGGACCCAGGAAGTTAGAACTGGGGAGTCCACCTCTACAAAAATGCCAGTCACAAGTGGTGTCCCTCAGGGATCAGTCCTTGGACTGCTCCTTTTTGGCATTTCCTTCTCAGAAGTCAAGGCCAATATTAGTGGTCTCTGGCTGACTCTATTTGCAGATGATTGCAAATTAGGAGCTGTCACTGAATCTCACACTGACACAACTGTTCTCCAGGAGGGGCTGACACAGACAAACAACTGGTGTCAGAGCCATGGACTAAACCTAAAAGCCAAGAAATGCATAATAGTATCCTTTGGGAAGTCATCCATCCCTGGTAACTATCATATTGACAACACACCTCTTAGAGTGGACCCAGTAGTCAGGGATTTAGGGACACACTTATATAGTAATCTAGCCTTTGACCATCATATGTCTACAGTGGTGAGGAAAATCATTCTATACTCCGCAACTTATAAACAAAGGTATAGTATCTAACTCCAAGGAAGTCATTGTTCTACTGTATTTGGCATTCATCAGGCCTATCATTGAGTACTACAATACTACGCCCCCTTTGGTATGTACCTAACCAGACATATCCAACAACTGGAATGTCCACAGAGGTTCTCACTAAAAGAATACAGGGTGTAAGTTTAAATGTCCTATACAGACCACCTCATGGCCCTATCCCTGTATTCTGTCTCCTACAGGCTTTTGAGGGGAGATCTATGCCTGGCATATAGGGCATTGTCAGACCTACTCTGATGGACCTCCTGCATATCCACAAAACAAACAACACCAGAATTACCTGTTCTAAAGACTTAAACCTTGTCTGTGATATAAATACATCCTGCTGGAGAGATAGGTATGTATCACAGAGACTACCATATCTATGGAACACACTCCACATCATGTGAAGCAGAGCTCCTCCCTTATCCAATTCAAGTGCAACTTGGACAACTGGATGGAAAACCGGAAATGCATCCCTATTTTGGTACCTATGTCACTAATGTACACAGGCAACCTGTAAATGGGTCATCTCCCAACCCCCTGCTCACACTTATCAAGGGTATCAGAACTTGTCAGAGATTCGTAATGCATGGCTATGCTTAAAACGGCCCTTGTTTGCCATTAGCTTTGTAAACTCCTATGAACCTATGTTGCGATTTCATCTGGTTAAGTCGCTGCACCATTTACAATTCCTAAGTTGTGGTTAAAGTGGGTCCTTCAGGATCAGTCCACACTAGGCTAATCAATAAAATTAAAAAAAAAAAATTAAAAAAAATAAATAAAAAAAGAAATATTGGCACAATGAAGTCCTGACAGATTTCTTCCAGCGCACACTATATGCTGATGAGATCAATATTATAGGAGGTAGAAAATCATCAAATCTGGATCAGCAGGATACAGAAACTGACAGCTATAATTAGAAGTCTGTCCTAAGGATAATACATTATTGTTACATCAAGTTAAGTCTATTTCCATACTATTGACCAATCTGAAGCTCATATGGTAAAGTGTTTCTGCATAAGGACCAAACAGGAACTTTAATCAAGTCTACAGCTACACATATCTAGAAGTATGGTTAGATCTCATTTTACCCTCTTGAACTCAATACCCATATATTAGTGTGTATGGCTCTTTCACAAGTGAATGTCAGCCAAAGGTTCGCAAACTTTCTAACTACAGAAGCACAGTAACTTTTCAAACAAAGGTGTTTTTCCCAAGTTTAGAATATGCTCTATCTCATCTGCTTGTCCTGCCTAGACTCTAGAAAGTACAGTAAACAAAAATTAAGTTTCATTTCAGACAAAAGGGGGCATCAATGCCTCTTCCTAGAAAAATCAGGTGGCTGCCAGCTGCTGACAGAGCCACAATACTTTTCAGTACTTTTCTTTTATGCTTTTACATTTTTAACACTCCCTTCATTTTATGAACAGACATGAGATAGTAACTGTCTACTACCCAGCAAGATCTGTGGTTCACTATACAACGACTTTGAAATTCTCTCATTCATCTTTGCCATATGGGGAGAAAGGTACTATCCAAGCAGTTCCAGCGAGCTGTAACAAGCTGTTCTCATCTATTAGAAATTAATAAAACTTGCCAATATTTAAATCTAAATTAAAGGATTTCCTCATCAACTGTTACAAAGAAATGCACGGCCTAAGGTAAGCATGATCAAGACAGGAATGGCCTCTTAGCTTAGTTGCCTGGCCTTATAGCACAGTTACTTTATAACTCCAATTATCCTGTGATGTACTGATGTGGGAACAATGGTTGTCCGTGTGTACTTGTCGCTGTTTTCAACAATGAGCTTGTCTTCTCCTGTCCTAATAGGATAGTATAAAATATATATGGCTAGAGCATTATGAATTGCCTGCTTTTAGTAACTAATTTTTAAGCAAATCATTTTTTGTATGTGTAAAAATAATGAATAAAGAAATAATTTTATTTTTTCTTACAGTTTTCTGAATATTTGGAAGCTTTATTCTTATAGTGTATTGTCTATTCACAATATATTGTCCACTCCAGGTGTAATTGTCACTGGGTAATTTGTTGTTAGGCTGTCATTCTATCATGCTTCTGTGATTTTCTCCCAGTAGATGGCAAAAAGGCTACATACACTAGTTCATTTGTCCACCTTAAACCAAAATCAATTAGCGTCATGCACACACACAAGAAACCACAAATATTGTGCATGAAGGAGGATGGAGCCAGAAACCAGAGCTTGCACTAAATAAAAATCAATTTATTTAAAATCAAAGCTGGTGTTAGGCACCCACCAAACTCATTGCCACTGGGGGCCCTTGATTACCTTCCAACATACAAGGGCACCCACTGACAACATAAGGTCAACTTGGTGGCCGTGGTTTACTCCTTCCTCCTCATCCTCCTATGCATTCCATGATTCACAGAACCAAAATGTTTCATTTTTTTGCATTCTTACTTTTTCAATTTCTCCAAGTCTTTTGGGTTTCTAATACCATGATGGGAATGGATCCCATTCCAAGTCAAAGTATGATTAAAGTTCATGAAATTAGTACTGTTTCAATCTTTGATGTTAGCCAGAAGTGCTCTTCACAGCACCCACAATGTGCCCAGTAATGACTCCTTCTGCAATTCATATGGAGTTACATGTATTGGTAACATATCTAAGTATGACTGTAAATTCTTTTTTATAAGATCTGTTGCTTCTACTACTAATCAAACTATCTGGATATCCTTCCTCCACACTGTCCTCATTTCTGCTTGCAAATCCTGGTATTTTATGACTTTGTTTCTCTCTAAGGCACTGTAGTCACTGGATGTATCAATTTCAATGATCAATGCTAGTTTTGACTTCTTTTCATTGACCACTATAACTAGTTTTCTCCCATCTGTATTTTGAATTGTTGGTGATTTGTAATCCCATGTGATATAAACTTCATCATTTTCTATAATGCTCTGTGGCTTATGTTTCCAGTGTTTTTCAGCTACCTCAGTACCATAATGTTTGCACAATCCCCAGTGCAACAGTCCTGCTACATTATTATGCCTTTCAGTATGCAGTCCTTCTGCCATTAGTATGTCACAACCAGCAACAAGATGTGTGACTGTTTCCAATTCTGTTTTACAAAACCTACACCTATCTGTTTCTCCCACATGTTCAATGGACTTTGTAAACCAACTTGTACATAGTCCACTATCTTGGGCCACCGATATTAACCTTTCATCTTTTGGTTTAAATTCACCTCTCCTTAACCATTACTGCATTCTATTCTGATCAACATGAGGTTGTTCCAAGAGTGTTCTATACTTGCAATTATATTTATGCATTTTCCACATTTCTTGCCTATTCATCTCATCTTTCAGCTTATATTCTTTTTGTTTTTTGGCACATCCAGTTGCTATCTGATTCTTATCTACTTGTTTGATTTCCATTCCCACTTGACACTGATATGCTTCTGGTAAACTAAGTGGGAAAGTCATCATAGACTTATTCTCCTCATGTTTCAAAACGTTCACTACATTTGGCTCTTGTGTGGTCAGCAGATATGTATGCAGTCTCACTACAGCATTTCTATGCATGTAATTAATTTTGCAGAGGCCCATACGTCCTTCAGAACAGGGGAATATGTAATCTTGGTATGCACTGATTTTTATAAATCATTTGATGAGCAAGAAGCATCCTTCTTGTTTTCCTGTCCAACCTGTCCAACACTTATTGGGGCAAGCATTCCCTCCAAAACTGTAAGTTAAGACATGAAAAGCAAATTAGTTTATAGCCTGGACTTTGTTCCTAGATGTCACCCCTGTTTTCAGTATTAATTTTAGTTTTCTAAATTATTCCTTACTAAGTTTTATTCACATTTGTATATGTTTTATTGTTGATCCCTCATCAATTCCCAAATATTTATACAATCCCTCTTACTCAAATTTCTTTATATCGTATTTCTATCCCAAACTGATGTTTCTTTGGTGCTGCAGCTTTCTTGCTATAATAGTTGCTTCTGCACATTTGTCAAGAATTAATATTCTTATGTCATCTGAAAAAAAGATTTGAAAACTTGCAGTTGTGCTTTCAATTGTTTTATCTGATGAAATGCTTAGTTGTAAATCATCTACACAAGGTAGATGAGAAGTCTTTACACTTTGTTTTCCAGGAGGCAAATTGTAGCCATGACCTAATCTGTTAAATAGACAGCTTAATGGGTTAAGGGCAAGATAAACAACAGCAGTGACAGAGTCACCATGGAATACCCCCCTTTGAATTTTTGTCCCTGGAAAAATGTATTTTATTTTATTTTAATTAACATTTGTTTACTGGGATAGTCCAACTAGGACAGAGCCCATTTTCAGCTGAGGCCCAAGGAGAAATGCTAAAGATTCTTGTCTTTAGAATATGGGAGAAAACTGGAGCACACAGTGGTAACCCACACGAATCTAGGGACAATATGCAGACTCTGTAAAGAAGGCACTCCAGCCAAGAATCAAATCAGAGAATCTCTTGCTATGAGGCAGCAATGCTAGCCACTGCACTACTGCATCGGCCAACAATTATTTGCCCTTTATCAAGGCTTAACTGCAAAGTGGTTTGCCACGGTTTTGTGGTCACTGTAATGTAATCGATCAGTGTAGGGTGTATCTTACACATATTTAAGCACTCTTTTTATCCATAAATGTAGGATACTATCAAATGTTTTCTGTAGTCTACCCATTCCATACTTAGATTCTTCCCCTTGTTACAGTTCTCCATTATGAATTTATTATAACTTTATTCAACAACAAATGTTCCTTTGATTTATATGACTTTCTTTCATTACCCTTCTGTTCTATTGCCATGATTGAATTTTCTTCAAAATGACTATAAACTCTGTCGGCATCTGTTCCAGTGTATAGTTTATAAATCGTCGGAAGGCAAGTTATTGGTCTGTAGATTTTAGGAAAGCTGGCAGGTTTGTTCTTAAGGAGTATTGTTTTTCCTGTTGTTAACCAGGCTGTTGTCTGTTTGCAGTGTGCATAAAAATAGTTCTTACTCATGGCTTAGTCTTCATGTAAAGATGTCGATACTTTTAGCCAGAAGTTACGTACTGCACCTGGATCTGGGATTTTCCAGACAGGAGCTTTTCTTAGCTTTGTTTCGATATCTATTTCATCCCATTGCATACCCATTACATTTGAACTTCTTATTCTATCTTTTACTTCTTCTATCCATTTAGTATCTTTGTTGTGTTCCACAGGCTCTTCATAGATATGTCTCCAAAATGTATCTATTTCTTCTTTTTTGTTTGTGTTTCATTTCCTTTTACCTTGTTTCCCAATTCTATATACAACTTCACTGGGTCATCAATAAATTGCTTATGTTGTCCTCTTTCTTTACATTTATTTGCATATCTTCTAAGTTTTCAGATCCTGATTTGTTCTGATACTGTGCATTGGTTTCATCATGTTTATCTTTCCGAGTATTTTTGTTGCTCCATTCCGTCTTCTAACAGTGACACTTCTTGTTTTAATTGCTTTATAGTTTACTCTATTTCATACTTCCATGATGGCATTTGATTTCTTCCATTCCTTTCCTTTACTATCCTGTGTTTTTTTGGTAAGACTTTGGGCAGGATTCACGAAGCCTCCGTGTAAGAGTTATAACTCATACACGGAGGCTGCAGTTAAACGGAGTGATGTCAGCATGCTCTGCATATTCATGAGAGCATGCTGAATCACACTGAAGGCCAACACGGTCCGTGTAAGACAAGTGGGGGCGTGTCCGTAGGCTGAGCCCTGCAAGTGGACACGCCCCCATAAGTGTAAAAGAGTCCAAAGTAGACACCCACAACAGAGCCCACGGAAATGTGAATAAACACAACACAACACATGCCCCTACAGACTATTAAACATAAAAGAAATCTAAATGAACATGTCATATTTTTTTTAAATTGTAAAAATGTTTAACCGTGAGTGCGCTCGTTTGCAAGGCGTGCCGTAGCGCAGCTACAGTTAGCAGTCAATGGGAAAGCATATAAGAACTAAATATGCAAAATAAGCCAGGAAGCAATAGCGTAGCGGTAGAGATGTCGGCTGCAGAGCAGGCATTCATGGTTCGAGCCCCCACAACACCATTTTTTTTTTGCAAAATAAGCAGGAAACAAGTCCCTGACAAATATGTACACATAAAACCAGAATATATGTAAAATGCAATGAAATAGCCCATTTATATTGAATAAATGTGAGCTAAGAAATGAATAAAAGCTGCCAGATGTGCCCATAGCTGAGCTACAGTTCAACAGAGTGAGTGTATGTGCCCGTAGATAAGCATTGGTCCAACTGGTGCAAACTGAGTGCCCGTAGCTGAGCAGTGGTTTACCATGCTAAATATATGTGCCCCTAACTGAGCTGAGTGGAATATGCGTGCTGATAGCCAAATGAGGCTTAAATCAGCGTACCCCGTTTGCGCGGAGCTGCGCACCGCGCAAACAAGCTAACCGACGGGCAACGTTGAGCAAGCCGTATCAAAACTGCCTTTACACAGACACACCCCTCAGTATGTCTAGACAGTCATGAAAAATTGGCCAGGTTCGAACCCAGGATACTATACACCATAGTCAAGGTACAGAACCACTAAGCCATGACAGCAGTACCTAGAAATGCAATAATAGCTCATATATAGGAATGAATACAAACTACAGCATGACAATGCAGGTTTACTGAAGTTGATGCAATTCCAAAATGGCCAATCACAGATATGTGCGGGAAAAACGGACTATATAAGCCCCATAGGCGGGAATACACAGCATAAACGATTGTAGAACAGACCTGCAGGCAGAATGTCAGGAGTAGGAGAGGGTAGTCGCTTTCGAGTGCAGAGGTGGGGTGTTGAGGAGTCCAGGTACATGGCCTGGCTCCTAGTCCACAACCATGAGGCCCAACTCATGCAGGGCCAGGTCCTCTGGGGAGCGTACAGGGCTGAGGCGTGGGACCAGTTGGCTCACCAGTGCCACAGGAATTCCAAGGACAGGTGAGCAGGTCCATCACCACCATGCGGACCTGAAGAGACGCAAGCAGGACCAACTGAACCTTTGGATCCAGGAGGCCCGGCAATCACCCAACGCCCCACCACTGAGTAAGTAACAATTAATTATGTATGTAGAAAGTTAAACTACCTGAAATTATGGAGATGTGTATTCCAATATTACTTCATTTATATTACAGCTGCAGGTGTCCGTTCTGCGAACCGCAGAGCCTATGCCGATAGGCTGGTGCGGTTGCGCCACCAGGCAGGTCAGTAATCCACTACCAGTAACTGTAAAGATATATAAATGTATGACAGTCAGCAAAAGAGTGCAGTGTAGCCAGGAAGGAATTAAATCTGCAAGTAACAGTGTGAAAGTGTATGCAAGTATTGCTTGATTACAACAGTTCCCAGCCTGTAAGTGTAAACTAAACATGAAACTGTCCAACATATATTCTGAAATAAAAATGCCCTGCGTGTAAGAAAATAGTACACAACCTGCAGCAGCATGTAAAGTATAGCTGCAGAAGAGGATGAAATCACATGTGTGAAATATATCCCTGTGGAAATACTGAAACATGACAGAAGTGAGACTGCTGGAAAGAACTGTAATAACTACTGTTAAAACATGTCAGGAAAGCCTAGAAGTACCAGTCTGAATAGTAACATGTAAGCAAGTGAGAGAGTGTGAGAAAGTGTCAGGAATACAGCAATACAGTAGTAATAACCCCTGAATAAACTATACTGCAGTCAAGACAGAATTAAATGCATGTGAGACTCAGAACCAAACAGCAAAATCTGTTCAAAGTGTTGCTGCATGCGGAATGTGTACCCCAAAATCTGGATATGTTTCTCCCAGTCTGAAATACGCAGATAGGATGATTGTCTGATATACCAAACATCCACACTTGTCTACAAGTATATAAAGCAAAAGTAACAGGATGATGTATCTGAACAAAGCTTGATATGAATGTGTATGAACAGCAATAAAATGTAGATTGATGTTGCAGTAACAGTCCCATCAGCAAGGTGAAGTAGTTAACATATAGGACACTGTAGTTAGAACAGTAGTGTGTATATAACTGTAGCTATTAGAAATGTACAGCATATGTATTGGTATTCGAAGGTGTTAATATTACTTTATTTACCCCACCCTCTAACCACCTATAACCCATTCCACGTGAAAATGGTATGTGCAATCACAATTAACACCCCTGGACGTCTGTCCTGTTGGGTCATATATATTTGCATGTCTGTTGATGCATCCGCCCTGTTCATACATCCACACCTGATGGCCTGTTGCCATCAATCAACCCTGCATGTTGTTGGACTGTGTATTACTATTCAAATTATGCATGTGTTATGCACGCTGTTCAATGGTGTGAATATCTGGATGTTTGGTTAATGGGAATACTAATGCATGCTGTTACAACTAACTGTGAATGGTATTATATGTCACTAACCCAAACTGTCATGACATAATGCAAAACATAGAACGACAGGGAAGGCGGGTTCCAGCGGACCCACCTCTCCCACCTCAGCTGGTGAGTGCACCTGACACTAGTGCCGAGTCCGGACCCTCCTCCGGTGGCCCTGTGCCACCTGCGGGTGGAAGCGCTGCAGGGGATGGGGCTCGCCCCCCCTCTGCAAGTGTGGCCGGAGGAGATCCACCACTCACCCTCCGTAGCGTCCGGACTGTGGTGCGTAGGGAGATTCGGGACTCTGTCCTTGAGCCCCTACGCCAGCTTGAGGCATGGGTGGCGCAACTAACGGGCATGCCCGTTGCCCCGTCTACACAGCCCTCAGCACAGCCCCATCCTGGGCAGTGAAGGGACAGTGGCAACTGCCTATGGGTGGGGATATCAGTTCCACTGTTGCCATCTGTGGGCTCATGGGCTCTGGATATCCAAACCTCTGTCCCCGTCAAATGTGTAACCCCCCCCACACGTGTCATACACCACCCCTGTATGCGTCTTGTTTGTCTTGTCTGTTTACCTACCCAGCCTACCTCCCCATCTGAACCAACTTCCTTCACCTGACATACCACTCTTACCTGAAAAAAAAAAAAAAGGGCACTCTGTACCCACAAAAAAATTACGCCCCATACATAGCTGCCCATTCCGCACACATGTCCACTGGACATGGACCCTATCAATTACAATTGGCTGTACAACAAGTATTATTGTTGTCCTGACACCTCTCCCAGGGGTGGAAGGTTTCAAATGTCACACCAAATTACATACATATGCACAGCTGTTGCTGCTGAAGAAATGGGCAGCTATGGGCCTTACCTACATCCCTCCTGCACATCCCAAGCTTGTTTCCCTACTGTCTTACCTTCTTTGTGACCCCTTTGTCACCACTTTCCTGTCTCCCCATTTTCTTTTCTTTCAAAGAAAATAGCGCGGGTGTGCGCCAGAGTAAGCACCGTTAAGCAGTTGTAAGCGGGTGTGTGCGGAGCTAACCGCCAGTGCGCATGCGTGAGCTCTGCACAAACCAGCGCTAGCCCGGTTACAACTGCTTAAAAGTGCCTTAGTCACTGTGATTGACAGGTCCTGTACTCAGTTCAAAAGAAAAACAAACTCCCACTGTCAGCCCCGAACCCAGGACCTTGGAAACACCAGTCTGTACAACCTATCACTAAGCCATGACTGTCATACAAAAATATTGTGCTAAAATAAATATAACCCGTAAAAGTAGGGATGAATGTAAAGGGAATATAGGATGTGTAGTACACAAAGCATGTAATTTAAAATAAATGTCAAAAACAATGGATATCCATAATAGTAGTGTGTGAAAAGAAACAGCCATGCTAGTTGGCAGCCTGTAGATAATAAGGTCAGTTAAAGTACATAGATATATGTATGCATATGTACACACACATATATATATATATATATATATATATATATATATATATATATATATATATATATATATATATATAAATATGTCTATATATACTTGTAGGAGTCAATGTGCATACACACTTGCTACAGGGAACATGAAAGAGGAATGGAGAAATGTGAATATACAACACAGCCTGAAGCATGAGAGAGATACTAACCTTTACACTCACAGAACACTGTCCACAGCATACCAGCATGGTCCCCGCCCACACAATCTGAAAGGGCAACGCCTATCACACATACCCTTTTATAGCACTGACCTGAAATCACAGTGAGAACTGCAATCAGTACACAACTGGCTGTATGCAATTAGCAAATGCTGGCCTCCAATTGGTGCAGAGGCCATCACATGGACCTATGCAGATACCTACAAAAGCATCCAGTGCTAACACTCCCAACATGCAATAAGTTAATTGCATTGTCTGTAAGCAGACAGAGGGAGGCTGAGAAGTGGAAGAGAGAGAGAGAGAGAGAGAGAGAGAGAGAGAGATCACCCAAAAAAAAAAAACCTGTGACTCTCTCTACCCTGAAGCTGTCAGCACTGAGAGTAATAGCAGCAGCAAGCAGAAGCTGTGGAACGCAACCAGCTGCGACAAACAGAGGTAATGCAAAGTAGCAGGTTAACAGTGTGCATACTGTGAACCCTCCAAATGTATCATAGGTCTGTATCTATAGGTATGTCCATGTGACATGTTGTGTGTACGTAGTTCCAACAAAAGGGGATGACCACACATCACATGTCAAGCAGTCATAGGCCAGGATCCTGGTAGCATGTGTCTGTGCGTTGGGCTAGCAATGGCTGTAGTGACCGCTTTGACATGTTAGCCAGGCCCACATGTCAGGATCAGCCCATCCCAAAGGCACACTGGCTGGGAACAAGGGTCTGCAGGTACCTGATGTCACTGCACATGCATCCCATACTGCATTAACCCATAGCGTAGCAGACCAGGCCCATTATGTATATGATGTGGTAATCCCCAGGGTCAGTTGAGGTGCCTCCTTAGTGTTGTGGGACCACCGTTGCTGTATGCCACTGTCCAGGTACATATCCTGTAGCACGGCCCAGATAAACTATCAGTGTTACATGCGGTGGTATGTCCTCTCAGAGTTCTGGTAGCACACATCCAGGGGGACCACGAGGTCACAGTGATGCTGTGTGTTCTGCTCTGCTGAGGGCGGCCCTCACCTGGACATGTGCGATGATAGGGAGGTTACATGCAGCTGTGATAAATATCCAAAAGGTGAGGGAGAGGGAGGGGGGATATGTGCACCAAACATGTCTGCAGGAATGTAGCCAATATGCATGTGTGTGGTGAATGTTAAGTAGGTGTGAACTAACACAGAGCATATCTGAGGCATGTGGTCCGTATGTGTAACATAACTGAAGAAGGCCCTGTGTTCATCCACAGTGTTCTTGTCTATCACCCTCCCAGAGTAGGCTGTGGCTGTTGTTATGACGGACTGTAGCATAGTACCAGTGCTGACCACAGATGCCTACCCTCAATGTGAATGTGCACTGTCCTGCAGTAGCCTCCTGCTATTGTTATACAGTCTGCCTCTGTCTGGGGTCCACTGGACAGGATGCCTAACCGTTGTGCATAGGGTCTGGGGTAGACATGTGTGTGCATTGCCATGCAATCCGCAGCATGTATGTGGTAAGCATTTGCAAAGGGGCCAGCAGTGTGGCTTGTGGCTTCCACTGGCCCAGTGTGCTGCATGGATACCATCCCAGTCCCAGCAAGTGAATAGATGTCTAACCACATACATATCAATGTAGTCCACTGTACTGGTGGTGGTGGTGGGATATGTATATCCAGGCCGAGTAACGTATGTCCACATCAGAGTAGTGGATGGTGTCCCACATACAGTACCTTGGACAGGACCCCCAGAGTGAGGTTGTGCATGGCACCTGTCAGTGTGTGCTGACCGATGGGGCATGCTACTACGTAGTGCGGAATGTGGCAGGTATTGTTGCACAGGTGTTCGCTGAGCACTGATATCTGGCCATGCACCCGTGTATCCGCCATGACACACACACATGCAACATATGGGAGTAGTAGTATATCACTACACATGCATATCATGTATAGTATGTGTGCCATACATTGCTGTCATGGTCTGCTGATATCCTGTCTGTGTTCTCTTCCAGGGAGATGGCGCGACAGCGTAAGCCCGCCTACTCTGTTGCGGAGGATGAGGAGATCCACCAGAGCCTGGTGCGGGAGTATGACATCCTGTTTTCCCGCACCAGTCAGAACCAGCAGGAGAGGGCCGCACTGTGGCAAGACCTGGTCCGTAGGGTAAATGAAATTGGCACGCATAACAGGACATATGAGCAGGTACGACATCACTGCAGTGATTTAATATGAACTGTCTGGCAGCGTGCAGCAGATATCCACAGGCAACAGGTCGCCACAGGAGGTGGGGTGGCCACACATCCCCCCCTCACCAGACTGGAGGGGCTACTCCTAAGTGTTGTGGCTCCAGCCCTGGAACACCAACAGCAGTACACCTGCATTATGATGGAGGCTGGTTCCACACAGCAGCACGACATGGAGCGTGCAGGTAAATGCCATATGTACACCTGACTGTTCTTTT